>NW_005842840.1:118336-129593 GCF_000455745.1 Alligator sinensis
AACACGTTTCAGTTTCCTCAGTGTCTAAGCTGACAATTAAATTTTCAAGCCTGGTTCCATCAAGCCAGCCAGCCTCACATTAGCTTGCTATCCTCTCTAAGCATGCCAATTTAATACTGGAAGGGTACCTTCCTCGAGACATAAAAAGCACTGTGGAGTTTCAAGAGAAGATTACAGTACGCCATTGGAATTTTCTGACTTTATCTAAAACCCTGTAATAAGTCATATCAAAGATTTTTGTTCCCCTCCCCTACAGCAGAGGTTGCAGCTAATTTGCCTTGAAGAAAGTGGCTTCAGCGAAGTGGCTTTGAACAAAGAAAATGTCTCCAGATGGTTTGAGTGAAACACCATCTGAGCGTTATCATCTGGGAGATTATTCGGTTCACATTTTGACAATATCCATGCACGTTTTGGCATGCTGAAAACCTGCTGAAAAATAATGCCTTAGTGTTTCTATTTGAAAACATTTTTAAATAATTGTGTCTTTTCTCTGCCTGGTCAGAGGTTAGCCACTTAAGATAAAATCTAACTGGGTAAAGAGAGCAGCAACCCTGGGGAAGGACAGATAGTACAGAGAGACCAATGCAGAGGTTTGCTACCGCCTGTCTGTAATAGCAAGCTTTTAATGGAGCTCTCAACTGAGCTTCAACAATGACTTCTGCCTCAGAGCAAAAGTCTTTAATGCAATTTATCAGGGCTGCACTAACAGTCACGTTTGCAAAGGGAGGTTATTGTTAACGGTGAAATGAAACAGAGAGGAGGGAAGGTGACTATTTCTGCAACAACTAGCAATAATCTACAATTGCAATGATGGAAAACAGTACCCTCCGAGCAGTGCAGACTAGCCGAGATTAAAATAAGATTTCAGAATCGCAGCTTCTTTTCAAATTAAAACAGATAACGCAAGTTAATTATTGCCCGAGATGGGAAGGAAGCTGAGCAGTATGCTAATGCTCCCCAAACCGGAAAAGACACAAAGGCAGCTCTTCCTCTGTGTTAACAGGTTTTCATTTGGTTGGGGGGTTTTTTAATTCTACAATCTTTCTCTGGGATGCTGCACAGGGTCCTCTGCAACTTACCTCAGGGCAGCAGCATGGTACGTGTCAACGTAATCTGAAATGAAGAGCTCTCGATTCTTGATCACTGGGTCTGTGATAACAAGCTCTCGTCCAGAGTCTGCAAAAAGAAAATGACACGCTGGCTGCAGAATCCCAAACCAGCTACCTCTGCAGTTTCCCAGGCTCTTTGTAGATTGAAGCCTGAGGCTAACACAAACACACAGAGTTGCCAATATGCCCACATTATCCTGATGTTTTAATCATTTGAATATAGTTTTTTCTATGGTTCTCACTATAGGCATATCTGAGGGCCTCACAGATGATAAAAAAAAACTTGTACTTGCCATACCAGTCAGGCATGGTAGCAACGTTTCCCCCAAATTCTACAAAGGGCTCGCTCATAGAAACCCCAGCACTTCGCATCTCCTAAGCGGCGTGCTGGAGAGAAACAGATTGTCTGGGTACAACTGGAAAAAAGTGCCTGGTCTATCAGGCTCTACTGGGTGAGCACCTTCCTCCACAGCCCCTCTCCCCACATCTGCCATGTCTATTATACACAGTTTTCTACATGAGTCTTTTTGATCAACATTTCTATCACCTTCTATGGCAGAGACAGAAAAAATAGTGAACACTAATGCTACTAACATGGGGGGTTCCTCGTTTTTGTTCAACGACTATCCTATAAAGAGGATTTATTTTTAGTTCTCTGCCTCCGCCTCCCTCACCCCCCACCTCTCTCTCCCACCACCCGAAAGCATGAACTATTAAAACAACATCCATTATGGAACTGATCCAGAAACATCACGAGTCACCAACTCTAATTTTTTTAAGTAATTTAAACTTCTATGCCCCTGAGCAGATTTCACCTCAACCCTTCACCAAGTCCTGTCTCTCTCTTTACTAAGCAATGAATGGTATCATTGAGCTGTGATGAACATTTGTTTTCTGGTTTAAAATGGGAATAAAACTCCAGTCCTATGTAAAATCCTAAATGCAACCTTAGTTGTTGGATCGCTAATGACATCTTTACAATCCCAACTTAAACACATAAAAATACTTTTTATATGCCCAGTGTTACATAATCAAAGCATTAAAGTTATGAAAACATGTTGGCTTTCCCATCATGCTTACAACTCCAACATTACATATTTAAACGGGACCAGTAAATACTGAGGCACACAAAAGCGCTCTTCATCATGTCACCAGTAAGGAGAAAATCTGCATAGATCTGTAATACTACGTGCCATCTGTGCAGATATTTAAAACATAATTGTATATAACAGTTCACCTCCCAAGATCTTCACTGTTTTAGAGACAGCCTCAAAGAACTTCCCAGGTTGCAAAAGTGAACCAAGTTTTACAGCTGGTCGGGGGGTGGGGAGAATTATCCTGGAAGCCTTAAGCATTCCTCTTTCAGACACCTTTAAGGAGGCCAATGTTTATTATTTAATTCAAAAAAGAAGGGGGAAACCAGTTAATACTACAATGTGCATTTCCTTGGCAATATTATCATCTGACAAGCCTTAACATGATAGGATAAAGCCAAATTAAATGTAAGCAATAATTCAAAATCGCATTATAGTATGGCAGGGGCACCCCAAAGTAAAAGGGGCTCTTGATTCATCCTTAATGCACCTTGATCTAAATGGTAACTATGTGTGATACCCCAAAAGCACTCAAGAAAGCCCAGTAATTTTACCAGTAAATTCTTTCCAAGTAAAGCAGCAAGGTGTTTTTAGTAATATTTTTTATTGGACTAACACAATGGAAGAGTTTCCAAAAGCTTGTTTAACATTTCTACCTATGATAAAAAGATATTACCCAAAAAACAAAACAAAACCCTCTTGCTTATTGTACATTCCCTGGACTATCACAGCCACAACATCACATTTAGCTTTTCAAGTAGAACATTAATTCAGTTACCATATAGTATATAAAGCGTAGCTGAGATGCATCAACCTGCAGCTACTGCTAGGGATGATATGCAAAGCGAAGTAGACCACAGTTGCCAAAAGACATCATCTTTTGTGTTTTAGCATGTTGTTCACATTGATTGTTCCTTACCTGGTCCAAACGTTTTCCACGGACTGCTCAACATAACCACACGACTCCAGTTAAGTCCTGTACAAAAATAAGTTACGGCTGACGCTGTAGAGCATAACTTACCATTCTCATTGTGTCGGTCCTGAACCAAATGCTGATAGACTGAATCTGGGACTTCAGACTGGCGATAGTACCATTTGACATTCATAAGCAGATGGTCCCGTTTACTCTGAAAGAGAAAGTCTAAGGCATTACTGAACAGGAATTCAGATCTTGGCTGCCACAAAAATCTTCCAGAACTCAAGTAACATTGAGCTAAATCTGAATTAAGGAAAATCAAAAATATTTCCATGACAATGAAACCCAGGGGCAGTAGTACTTGTGGCACATGTGCTTTCCAAGCTGAATAAGACTAAAGAAAATGAGCACGCCATTCACATCCATGTGACTCGGGCTATGTACACCTGACTAAACACACCAAACCATCAAAAAAATCTCAACAAAAAGAACCATACAAGTAACGAGGTGGCAGTGTCCTTAGCCTCAAACAGCACCACGTCATCTTCTTATCCATCGACTTTTGACAAACCAGAAGCAATTTTAGCCAGACACAAGAGGAGAGAATCACTTCCAGCGGGGCTACTTGTGAACAGCAGTAAAATGAAGATCCCGGAAACCCTCCCAGAGAGGCTGCTTTACCCATTGTGTTGTGGATTTTCTCTTGCATCTTTTTTATGCCCAGACGAATGGGACGTTGCACATTAATCCCAACATTTAGAGGGTTGGCATATTTAAATGCTTTAATAAAGTCAGATTCGGAAATTCACCCAGAACAATATCCTCACTGAACTGGTGCTACTTTGTTCAACAATCCAACTACTGATTAGCCCCTTCTTAACCCAAAATTAAAATGTAAATACCGTGCAATAAGAGAATAATTTTTAAATAAAAAAGTGATTGCACACATAGAGTCTTAGCTCCGGTGAGCCTTTGAAACCATGGCTAGCTAGTCCTTTCCACCACTCCTGAACACTTAAGGAAACACAGCAAGGCCTAAAGGAAAATTAACATTCTTTCAGAGTGAGGCAACTGCAAGCAGAGTGTTTATTTTTTTGCACTGCGGCTCTCACACCACTTCCAGAAGTGCCCTTAAAAAATGCAAATTTAAAGTTAAAATCATACATGGATTTTTTCCGTCAGGAAGTTCTTGCTGTCCTTCCAGCCCACATTCGCTTGTGATAGCAATGTCTGTGATTATTTAATCAAAAACACACAGGTCTTCCAATTACACACGGTTCTCTAAGCCAGTGATTAAAAAACACATGTAATACCATTAAAAAGCCAGCTAGTGGCAGCATTGTGTCAGAAAATGGACCCACACACAGCAATAATACCCTGTGTGCCATACACCATAAACCTTAGAAACATTAAAAAAAAACCACCCCACAAACAGCAATGAAAACATGTCCAGGCTTTTTATAAAAGAATCTGGACTTTATTACAGTTTTAGAGGAATAGCATACCTGCAGTCAAAGATACAAAAATGTGTTTGATGCATGAACAAACTAAGTCTGGGAGGCAACAAGAATTCCTGCTGCCTTTCAAACCCATAAGATAAGTGATCACTGACTGACATGACTACCTTGAAATAAAAACCTAGGCTGCCTAGCCTTTATGAAATGTGTCTCAGTTTTAAAGAAAGGAAGCATAACTGTGGGTCTAAAGGTTATGTTGTCCCTTTAATGCAAGTGCATCATTTTACTGCTGCTAATGAGAGTTGCGTGCAAGCAGTGAGGGGGAAAAGAAGGTTAGTAGGCAGTAACATCAATTCTTTGAGAGTTCGCTCTGGGAATTCCCAGTTGGAGGATACGTACGCCGGCCTATTCCTGCAAAGCTTTACCAACTTTCTGCTCCAGGTTTCCAACCACTCCGCACAGAAGAAGGGGTTGAGAAGTCGTCTCCTACCAGCTCAGTCTCCTTCAGGAGGACAAAACATCCCAAGGATGAAGGGGTGATATTTGAAAGGAAGTGTGAGCATGCAAAGGCAACTGCCTTTAAAAAAAAATGTTAAGCATCCTTCCTTCAAGGTGGCCTCTGCATATTTCCATCTGTGGGATCTAGTGAATGCTCTAAACCTCAAGAAGGTGGCATGCATGATGAGTTGGATTTAGATGGAAACAGTGCAACTACCCTGCATGGTCCCCAGCCACCACATATGCCCAGTTGAGGAGCGGTGGAAAGCAAGTAGCAGTCCCATGGGTTTCTAAGATGACACTCCAGAGGGTAACCTGACAGAGCAAGCTAACAACCTGAGACAATCCATTGTGAATAATGCATATAATCTGTACCAGCACTCCGCTAGATAAATATGGGCTAAACAGACTTTAGGTGACTTTCCAAACACCATAAACCAGTTCACACCAAAAATCAATGCTCTCAAAATATCGGATAGAAAGGATGTTTCCCCAATGCTAATTTGGGATACCAGTAGCCTGATATAAGTGGAACACTGAATGCTCTTAGGTAAAAATGCTGGATGACTGCAAAAGCTAAGGTTTTTTCCCCCAAAGACGGCCATGAAAGGGGTTCAGAGAGAAGGAGAAGAAAAGAGGTCAGCGGCAAACCTGCAACCTGTTCCTCCGGCAAATAATTGCAAATTAAAACACTCTCTTCTGAAGAGACAGAACTTTGAGCACTCTCTCAAAGGTTAAAAAGGTATATCCAACATCAAAATTGAGATCTCTTGTGAGAAAGGCTCTCTGACTGGTGGACACATTAACCAGTCCTCCAAGGAGTCTAGCAAGAACAGGAAAGCTGAAGACTTCACAGTTGACATTTGGTGGTACAGCAGATAAGGACACACTGACTGATGACAGACAGGCTTGGGACAAATACTTTAAAAACACCAGATAGTCCAAAAAAAATTAATGAAATGATGGCAAAGCATGGGAATAGGCTGTTATCTGCTGACCCAAAAGAGAAGGCTGTTTCCAACTGGGGGAACATTTGAGTAAGAAAAAGCTTTCTTGGGTTACAGCAAGACAGTCTACAGGCTATATCAGAAGTTAGCCATGTGTGGCAAAGTGGGACTCCCCAACTAGCCACAGTGCTAGTTTCCCTACTGGCCTTTGGGTATGCCACCCACCTGACTCGCCTGCCATGCCTTGTTGTTAATTAATTAGGATATTAATTAAGGTGGGAGGCTGCCCATTCTTGCCCTGATACCGGGGGTGCTATCTGCGGCTCCGTTCCTCCCCTACACCGCAGCCCAAGCCTGGCATCCAGATGACACAGTGCTCCCAGCCTTCAGCCAGACCAAGCTTAGGCCTCAGACATGCACACATTCATACCACCATCCTCTCACTAGGGCCTCTCACTCCACCCTCTCTCACAGGGTCTCTTTCATACATCAACATCTTATACTGCCTTGCTCCCTCTTGGAGCGGGCCCTCAGGCTTTACCAAGTTTGTACCTTGGGTGGCAGACATACCATCTTTTTGGGCCTCTCCTGCGACCCTCATCGGGGTAGTGGCCAGCAAATTACCTGACCAGGTCTAAACTTGCTCTGGCCCCTTCCGGGGGCAACTTTATACATATAAACATACTGGGCTCTCAGCCCTCTGGTTCTTCTCCCCCACTGGGGTCCCTCCTCTCTGCTCCCTTTCTAGGGCACCCCTCACCGGGGTGTTCTTATCCCATACCACGACTGGTGCTCCGGGGTCTCACAGGGATTCTCACTCCCTGCCCCCACCCAGAGCAGCAGGTCTTTGAGCTCACCTATAGCTCTTACTTTCGACCCACTTGGCCCCCCAGCAATGGAGGACTTACCGAGGTCAGGACTCACCCCTCACTCTCGGACTGAGCCCCCTTACTCAGCCTCTGGCCCAAACTACTGCCTCAGGCATCCGGAGTCATACCTAGGCCTACTCCCTTCACTCGGGGCCACAGGGCTTCCCTCCCTGGTGGGCTCAGGTGGCCATAGCCATGCCTGGCCCCAACTACATCTCCTCAGGGTCCTACACCCCACAGGGCTCAGGTGGCCACAGCCATGCCACGCCCCCACTCTTCCTCCTCAGGGTCTTACTCCCCACAGGGCTCAGGTGGCCTCAGCCACGCCTGGCCCACTACCACCAATGTTGCATGACTCACCTGAAGGTGAGGGCTAGGGTTAAGGTGCCCTTACTCACCTTTCACTGGGGTGGTAACTGGAAACTGGTATTTCCTGGGGGCTCCCGCACCACCGAGAGCCCCACCAGGCCACCCACTCCCTACAGGGTGCAGTTTTAGGTCATGCCCAGGACCAGGAGCCTCCTAGCCATCCCCTACAGCTCCTGCCCTTACCTCCAGGATTGTTATGGAGCCTTGCAGCCAGGCAATGTTCCTGCCTGGGCTGCCAGCAGCAAACTGCCCCATTTATATGGGCGGCCACAGATCTAAAATGGCCGCCGCAATCAAGCACCTGCTGGCTGCTTGGCTCCACTCTTAAAGTGGCAGGCACCAACAGTGCCCTGCCACACCATGCCACATCATTAAGATTGCTAGGTGAAGTGACTGCAGAGTAAAATGCAGAATGAGACCATCTGACTGTGAGGTTGGTATAGGATGCAATACAGAATCTGTAAAGCCAGTGGATTCCACATTTGCTCTACCTAAGCTGGAGCAATACATGTATATCTTAGGTGATTTTACTCCTTAAGGGTTTGCCTTCAGAAGGAAGGTGGCTGGGTAAGTGTGTAGCCCCAAGAAAACCAGACCTGTTACCTATCTCCTGTTTAGAAAAGGGCTTCATGCGTGCCTCAGGCACAGGAGGTACCCTGGCACCTCAGGCTGATGACAGAAGCCAGGGACCCCAGAGCCTTCCTTTGGAGAAGTGCTGGATGGAGATTACAATTCCAGCACTGAAGACTTCTGTTCCCTTTCTCCCACCTTTGCAGGATGGGGACAGGATCCTGAACCAGGAATGGATGCAAGGCCCTTCCTGCTTCACAGACCGCCATCAGAAAGGCAGCTGGGAGTCAAGTGTACATGTACTTTTGTGCCCAAACCACAGAAGGCTCAGCATGAGAAACAACTCTCTGGGGAAGAGCCTTCCTCAATGGCACAGCAGGCAGTTACACATACAACCACAAAGACAGGTCATAAAACATGCTGCTCTTTAAATCCGCTTCCCTCCCCCATGTCCCTTTATATCTAAAACTGCAACAGAACAGAAACTGCCTGCAAATGCCCACTTTAAAAACCAGAGGCAGCACTAGAGCAAGAAGTCAGTAGGCAAGCTTTGGACCAAACAAACAAGGAAAAGATTTCCTGGCACACAGCAAAGCCAGCCAGCGAAGGAAGGAAGTGAGGCAGTTAAGAGTGCATGGCCTTGCATAACCTCAGCTCAGCCCACTCAGTGCTGTGAAGGGTACTGCTGTAATCCCAAAGGGCGCTGCTTCCTTGGAAAACTCCTGGAGCTCAGCAGCACCGCAGGAGAGGACACCTCACAAGTGGGGATATGGAAAGAAGGGGATCATAACAGTCTTGTTTAATCTCCACTATGCTTATCAAGGGCAAAGAAGTCATGTTAACACACAATAGGAGCAGGAGTCTGGATAGCTGGGCTCTGCTCCAGATCTGGGCACAGATCATCTTTGCAATCTTGTCCAAGTCACACAAACAACCTCTCGCTCTCTGCCTCAGTTTCCCAAGGGACATCACATAATTATCAAATGATTTCTTTAGCAGGGGTGTTGCGATGTCAGTTAGTGTTTACCAAGCACTCTGAGATATTTGGAGAGAAAATACCAGAGAAGGTCAGAATGCAATGTCTTGCACTGAGGCATGTGGGCCTTGCCCGTTCTTTTCCTAAAGGAACCAGGAGGGGTTTTTATTGGTTTGTTTTTAAACAAATCCATGACTGGTGCAATGCCCTGTTCCTGCTGCTCACAGGCTGCCACACCCAGGAAATCCAGGACATCATTTTCTAATTTGAAAATAATGACAAGCAAAGTAAGAAAATAATTGTAGGAAAGTTTGGGAGCAAGCCTGAAGGAAAAGGGGCATATTTACTCAGACCTTTTTACCAACAGAAAGCCAGAAGCCTTAAAGGTTTAGCTTCATCCCGAGTACACAATGGCCTAAACACTAAGGGCCCCTCTACACATTACAGTTATTACACAATTAGTTGGTTAATTGCACAATTAACTGAGACCAGCTATAAGTGCAAAGTGCTTATCACACCATAAAAAGGTCTAACCAGCTATAAAGTTAGACCTCAAAAACGTGTCCTAACTTTATAGCTGGTTGCTATCCAGCTTTAATCTGCCCATTTAGCAAGGTCTGCCCATGTGACTGGCAGCGCCATCAGCTGAATGGGCTCCCAGCCGTAGGGTGCTCCATGCACAAGCCAGGACTGAAAGTCCTGCACCTGCTGCAATTGCTCAGCTATGGGGGCACACCATGCACCCCTAGGACTGGGAGATCCCAGTGGAGTGCCCCCACGGCTGAGACATTGTAACAGCTGTGGTCTCCCAGCTGCTGGGGTCTGTGGAGCGCCCTAGTGCCCAGAAGCCCCCTCATCTGAGGGCAGGAAGGTGCGATGTATGTGTGGCATGGCAGGACGCATGACTGCATAGCTCACGCATTAGATCCCATTGCGCCTTTACCTGCACGTGTGAAGGGGCCCTAATACAAACTAAGATATTCCAGGTTCTTCGAAGGATGTGAAATGCTTGTTCACATCCATCTACCGAGGATTCTTTCCCATGTCCGCTGGTTTCTCTTGCTTGTATTTTTTTTTGTTTTCCAAACGTAAAAATATATATATTCAAGGTCTACATCCTCACTGCTTCCCCAGCTACTTTATTACAACTCAACAGTTTCAACAAGAAGTGGCACAGAGATCCAGGTCAGCATGAATAACAGGAGGCAGCAATCTCCAAACCCCCAAAGCAGCATTTAAATGAGACTCTAGAAAAGGCCAGTGCAATCTGTGGGCCTGATTTAAAGAGAACAAAAGTTTAAGAGGTGAAGATGAAGCCTTGACTGTAGCTCATTTCCAATTTTGTTGGTTATTTCCTCTGCAGTTAACATACAGAGGAGATCTCAATACATCTTAACATTTAGAGTCAGTGCTTCCCAAACTTTTCCTCAGCATGACCCCCTTTACAACCCCCTTTCCTCAACAGGACTCCATTTCCTCAGCGTGACCACTCATTCCCAAACCACAGCCCTCCACCCCCGTGAGGTGCCCCAGGGCTGGGGCCCACAGCACCCTACCCCCAAGCAGTGTTCGAGCCCTGCTACCCTCCCCCCGGGGGCTCCGCAGCCCAGCAGGTGGGACCCAGCACAGGAGGCAGTGCCATGCTGCTGCCAAGATGAGGCACCCCCACTGCCCTTCCAGCAGCACCTGGGGGCACAACTCCATGCCACTGCTGCTGCCGTGCCCCATCTTGGCAGCTGTGGGGGGGCACCACTCCCTCCTGTGCCGGGTCCTGCCCGCTGGCCTGCGGAGGAGGCTCCTGCCCAGAGCTGGTCCGGCCCTGCTGCAGCCCCACACCTCGCTGTAGGTGCAGAAATTTGGGGGAGGGGGCACATGCGCACCCAGCCACATCACCTTGGCACCCCTGCCCTGGTGCCTTGTGCTCCCCCACTACCCCACCACGTTGCTTGTGCCCCCTCCCCACCCCCAGACTCACCTGGAGGGAGCTGCTCTCCACTGCTGCTTGGCTGACATGTGCATGTACACATGTACATGGCACCCCCCACCCCACCCTCCAGTCCAATCTCCCTTTCCCGCTCCCCCCAGCAGCCCAGACTGCTGCCAGCCTGCAAAGGAAAACTCACATTTCCCCACATTTTTCTCCTTTAAAGGAGAAAATCATGGATTTCTCCTTCTAACAGAAAACCCTGTTAAAGGAGAAAATACAGTTTTTCCACAGTGAATGGAAAACCCAGATCCCTGTTTATCGTGACCCCATCCACTGATGCTGTGACCCCATTTGGGGTCACAACCCACAGTTTGGGAACCACTGTTCTAAGCGATGGGTCAGCCCACTTTTAAAAAAAACTCCTTTTTTTTAAATGAAGAAAGAGAAAGGGTTTCCAATATAACCTCTTCCTCCGGCTTTGCTGCTTTGTTGCTTGGTTGTAGGAACGCGTGTTGTAGAACTCCG
>NW_005842840.1:129624-153000 GCF_000455745.1 Alligator sinensis
GACTCCTTTGGCAAGTCCCATGCCTCAGTTTCTTCCATGTAAAAATGAAGATAAATGCTTTATATGAGTCTTGTAAAGATTCAAGTGCTTTGAAGTGTTTACGTAAGCGCAAAGTATTATCAAGTGTTATCACGAATTCACCCGTAGCGGTGATCTGAACTCTGCCCTACTACGCAACTCAGTACAGTGCAGCTGTATGGAGACCTCCAGGCTTGCTTCTACCACCTAAGACTGAGGAAGTATTTCCAGGACAAGGTGCCATGCAACAATCAACGTGCCACAGATAAGACCCATATAAAGTCCGAGGAGGACAGCCCCTAGACTCCACTTGAAGCCTACAGCTGTACTCCGGACCTGCATATAAACCATTTGTTTCCATGCCCATTCGGAGATTGCAAAATAAATCAATCAAATCAAACCAAACCAAACAAAAAAACCCCACAACAACAACATTCATGTTACAACCTCAGTCCTGCAGCATAGAGAGCTTTACTCAGCCTTCAAAACAACATAGATATTATCATGCAACAAGCTAATAAGGGGGGAGGAGGAGTGCCACTGCTGCTGTGGACAAAGCAGCTTTCGCAAAAGATTTTTTAATCCTTAAAATTTCCCAATATGGAGTTTTACAAACTCCTGAAAGAGGATCGCATAGCACAATACCAAGAGGAACTAGAAGAGCCTACCTTGGGAAACACAGGAGAGGATTACGGCTTCCACCTCCCAGGAGCCTAGGTCAGGCGATTTTTACTTGTTACTCAAGATCCGTAAACCTGGCAACTCAGGACCCTGTTGTCCCTGGCACTGGCACCATCATGGAGGGAGTTTTTGGCTACATTGACTCTATCCCACTCCCATAGGGGCTCCCATTAACAAGCTTCCAGCTAACACCATATTAGTTACCATGGATGTCAAGTCTCCGTACATCAACATCCCCCATGAGGGCAGATTATAAGCCATTAAAAAAAACCATTATCGCCAATGAGGACACTGTTTTTGTTTCCATTACACTCTTCCATTTTGTCTTCACACACAACTACTTCAGGATTGGGGACTCCCTATACCAACAATCGAGGGGCACTACCATGGGCACATGTATGCACCATTCCCTCCAATATGCAAAAAAATATTTATGACAGACTTTGACGCCTGTTTCCTCCGTAGCTGCCCTCTTCACGCCCCCGATACACCCAAGGCACATAGATGACACATGGGAAGGGATCTACAGAAATTTCACCACGTTTTTAACAACTTCCCCCCTCCATCAAACTAACCCTGAAATATTCCAGCCAGCAAATTCAATTCCTAGCCTCTAAAGTGAAGTTTTGGGATGGCTACATTGCCACCACACTGTATTAGAAACCAACCAACTGCCACAGCTACCTTCGAGCCACCAGCTTTCATCGCAAGCACACCATTACATCCGTCGCCTACAGCAGGGGTGGGCAAAATGGCAGATCCAGCTGGCGACTGGACTTCATTTCCCGGCAGCCCGTGTCGCTGTGGCCGGTTTCCATGGAGACCCCAGAAGCAGTGGTGCCGTGACAGCGTGGGGTCACAGTTTCCATGGAGACCGGCACCGGCAGTGCTGGCGGAGTGGGGAGCTGCTCCGGGGCTAGGATCGTGCGCTAGTGACGGCGTGGTCTGGAGCCGGGGCAGGCAGCAGGTCGCAGCTCTGCCCTGGCTCTGGACCACGCTGTCACCACTACAAGATCCCAGCCCCGGAGCAGCTCCCCACCCAGCTGCGCGCCCCGCCAGTGCTGCTGGTGCCCGTCTCCACGGAAACCATGGCCCTGAGCTATCAAGGTGCCCCTGTTCCTGGGGTCTTCAGGGAAACCAGCTGCAGCGACGTGGGCAGGGGCTACTGGGAAATGGAGTACGATCCGGACCACGAGCTGGACTTTGCCTACCCCTGGTGTACAGCCAATCTTTTCACGGCAATAATATCTACTCTGATCCTACCAACTGGGATGCACACCTTCAGCATCTGGAGCAGGGATTCCTACAATTGCAATGCAGTCCCCACACAAGCCAGACTCAGACTTTGCACTGACCTGCTCCAATACCAACCCTGGGAGAAGGACAACAGACACCTACTGGCCGTCACCTACAGCCACTTTGAATACCTTAGACATATCATTAATGACCTCCAACTCCTCCTGGACAGATGGGGCAATCTGTACATGATTGAATGAATGAGCACCAACCTGACATCAGCTCCAGAAAGACATGCAGTCCTGCAGCAAAACGCTTTAACATCCTTGGACACTGTACTGCTGACCTTGGACACTCTACTGCTGACCTCAGGTTGGCTAGACTTAGGCTGAAAACCTTTCAAAACTGACCTGAACATGAAATTGTAGAGCAAGAAATCACCCAAACTAGATTGTACTAAATATGGCTTAAACAGGGACAACACATTCTTATCCTATAACCTGGATTAGCTTTTGTGACCCCTTTGTTCCTATGGGTTCCTCACTCGTTTGCTCTCCATTCAGATCACTCTCTCCATTCTATGCGCTACTCCGTACGTGTCATTTCACAGCATCCGATAAAAGCTCATGCTATATATATATATATTACACAAACACACATTTAATTTAGTTAGGCTATAAGATACAAATATGCCCTGTCTTCTGCTAGAAAGGAAATTAGAACTACATGTCAGGTGAGGCCGTTTATACCATCCTGGTTTCCTACCTTATTTAGTAGTAGGAACTCAGTGTCCCTTTGGGAACTTCTCAGTCTCAATCTAGTACAGTGCTTGGATGGGTGCTATTTCATCCGCTATGTTCCACAAGGCGGTGGCCTTTTTAACACTACAGCATAGTTCAAATGCTCAAATTCAGACTCTTGACCAGGAAGGACATGCAGAGACAGAGTGACTTGAGAACTTTCCAGGGAAATGATGATTTGCACTGTGCTGAAACCTGCCAACAGATTTTATTGATTCCAACTCTATTGACTCCTTTAGGTTGATAGTTTCAGCATGAAGTCTTCTCCAGGGAAAATATTAAATGGAAAAAATTAGAAGGATTTCACACCACAGAAAACCTCCATCCTTGAAGTATCCTACACTGCTCACTTATAGGAAATAATACACTTTTAATATACCGAAAACAGGATGTGGAAGGTGATGGAATTTAAACTATTTCATGACATAACCAGATGAAAAGTTTCAAATCCAAGTCCTCTGGACAATCGCAGATTCACAGAGATCTTTCACGATACAGAAAAAGATGTGATTTTTTTGTGATTTGAAAGACAGAAAGGAAAGTTATTGCAATAAAGGAGGCATTTAAAATGCAATTTAAAAGAAAGAATGGAAAAGAAAAATTACCAGCTGCTGGCCCATCAGAGACACGCAAAGCAAATGCCCAAATCTATGTTTCAAAAGGAAAGACCAGCGTAGATCTCAAAATGCTGACTTTTGCTTTCAAGCCTTTTGTATCATGTGGTGCACTGACGTGGCATAACATCCCACCGACATGCAAAAAGCACCAACAAAAATATTGCTGTTTACAACTGAGACGTGCAAATAACCATGTAGACATCAATCCCTAGACAGATGATGCAACTAAAAATATGCTGACATATTAACATGCTGCAATCTGTACTCTACTGATATCAGAAAATATTTTTTTCAATCACAGCTCTCCATTAAGTACTTTGTTATCGCAACGGCCACTTTTTGTCCAATTAATTTAAAAGCTTAATCTTGAAAATCATTCTGAATATCTATTCTCCAACAGTAATGTTTTTTCCTCAACCTGATCATTCAATCTCACTGGAAATACAGCTTGTCTGTTACAATCTTGTTACTTAGATTTTTATCCTCCATTACACTGAAATTCCTAGACAAGCTGTTTTCCCCGCCAAGTTTCCCAATAAGACTATAGTCATTTACAGAGTAGATTGCAGCGTGAGGTGTCAAGATGCCAACTTCTATGATAGACCTTTTTAATTTATTTTTTTTGGAAGCACATGTGCACAGCAGAGCAAGCTTCTTCTTGTTAACCAGAACATATTTTACATATATCAGCTACAAACTTTCCATATGAGCACTACAGTGTCAGAAATACATGGAATTTAGAATCAGCGTGCATACCGGAAACAGCAAAGCCTTGAAAGTTTTGTTGTGTTGGATCGAAAAGGTATTATTCCCCCCTCACCCCACCTCCCACCCTGAGCAGACTAATGCTGGAATATTTTAAAATGAGACCATCTACTGCCCTTTCCACGACAACTGCAGATACCTAAAATAACAATTACATCAGACTTGTAAGTGAACTAAAATGACCAATTTGCAACACAAATAGCTAATCAATTTCACAATGAAATCATCTTTTCTTTTCCTTCTTTTCACCCACAAGGTTGAACCATGATCAAAACTGTCTGCAAAAGCGCCATCTCTTTTGGATTCAACAGAATTCATTTAACAATTGCAGATGTACCATTTTTAATGTAGTGTTTTTTTAAGCATAGTAATTGCTATTGATATTAAAATCTCACATGATCACATTATCTTCCCCGGGTTTTACACACAAATTGTTCAAATGGTCACAGATGTCCTGCAGATTCTCTCCAAGGATTTAAGTGATCTCCATTACTTGCCCTATTGAGATACTATGCTAAATCACAACTAGCTTTGGAACCAATATACTGAACACTGGAGATGACAGATGGGCACACAAGATTGTGAGCAGTAGCTATCTCAGAGGTGAAAAACAAGGAAAAGGAATATCCTCTGAGATTCCTTTTCAGCCCTGAAAGCCCTTACACAAAGGCTAAGTCTAGAAAAGGAGATTTTAATGTGGTAAGGATCTGAATAACGACCTCTCTCTCCAAACAAAACACTTTATGCATTGCAATGTACAGAAGTGTTGACCCCAGCAGCCAGATTTTATATGGACATTATCTTTTATTATTGTTAACAAATACAAATCAACCAGGATCCTCAGGGCAACGGTTGTCCCTGAAAAGGAATCATTTTATGTTTCAGGAAACAGAGTTCTAATTATGCTTCACAACAGAGAAAGAACCTGCTGCTAATCAAAAGGCAGTAGATTTTGCTTGCTTCACTGATTGATTCCCCCTTCCCCATGTGTGTGCGCGTCTGTGCAGTGAATTGCTACCAATATTTTCCCTCTTGCTACAGAAGGAACCATGTTAGTATATGTTAATTGTCAAATGAAAGCTAGAAATGGTCTTATTAACCCTCCGAAAAAAAAAGGGGGGGGAAAAAAATTCAGAAGCTGAAGAGACAATGGCAGAAATGCAGATTCCTCCTGCCCGAGGGTGAAAGGGTATGTGGGTGGGTTCCAAGAGTCCTCTGGGTCACGGTTCCTTGTCTGCTCCGGTATTTTCTGTACTCTAATTTCTTGACTAAATTATGAAAATATTGAACAGTGGCTTGTAAGCCAAATTAAAGCAAACAAACAAACAGCTTAGAAATATAAAAGTCATTCTTAAAACAAAAAAAATACGCACTTTGGTAGAGCACTAGGTAATTTATTTAGGAATTCATATCAATTACCATCAATTTTGCATGCATGTTAGTGGCAATCCCAATTATTGTTAGTAAACACAATAAGCTTGCCAAAAAAAAGGAGGTCCATCAGGATTCTGCAAGGAAGAAGGGAATTCACTCTATTAGTAAGAGTATTAAATATGGCAATATGCTGTTTAATCTTCCCTGCACCTCAAATGCAGCAGCTCAAGAAGGCAGCCTTTTGGCTCTTGTCCTCTTAACCTGAACCAACACAAAGACTGCAACCTTTAAACCTGTTAGTGTTATCTAATGACTGTTCCACCTACAAGAGCTTTTCTAATAGAAACATGCCTTGATGGCTTATCTCAGTGCACAAGCCAGGCCACAAAGAACCGTCGGCTTGATTGAGCGCCGTAATGGAAGGCAGGAAATGAGAAGGCTTGGTTAAGCCGCGGATAATCGATCAGTGTATTCAGTGAAGTGTGAGCTGAGCTGGGAATAAGCTGCTTGGGGTATCAAATATTGCTGTTTCCAGGGCGAAGTCCCATTTCTGTGATCTATGTAAGAGAAAGAATAATTTATTGACAAAACAATATAGGATTTTTTCACAATGTCTTGCTCTTGACATTGTGCGATTGTTTACAGCAAAAATGTCTCTCGTGGCCCCTTCTCCCACAACTTTAATAGATGAAACTGCTTTCAGAATTCATGAAGCCACTTCAGTATGGCGGAAATTAATTCGCGGTCTTTGTCATTAATTCTTCAAAACACCCTCCTTGCTTCTTTCTACACAAAATGCTCACTTTTCTACTCTCCTGTGCAACTCCTCACCACACTTTTGGAAACAGGCAGTTCTGTAAGACTAGCTCCATAATTAAAAATAGTTTTCGCTATGCACTGGAAATAGTGATTTCTCAGTTTGCTACACTTTTAATTAAAATTGTATTAACTACATCTTGCTTTTTGTAATGTTTACGTCACTGTTATTTTTACATATAATACACACACACACACACACACACGCATGCCTCTATCTCTACCGTGTGTGCTTATGGATAGATCTATCACCAACATAAAGCATCAGGAAAAAGGCGTGTATGCTTTGAAAAATTCAAACTATATATGCACACGTGTGTACACACATAACAACAGGTGTCGCCCTACACCCAACATCTTTGAACGTACCAACATTCTTCTTTATTTCGGGGGTTAAGAGAATCAAACTCAGTCTTAAAATAGGACTGAAAAAAGCTAAATGCACGTGCTCTGTCTCCATCACGTGCAAAACCAACCCTTGTAGATATGGAATAGAAACCTTTTTCAGTTCTTCAGACACAGGCTAATGGCTTAAGTTATATCTAACCCTACAGAAGTATTTCACCAATACGGTCATTCTTGTGCACTACACGAGTAGCAATGCTCCTCGCGTGGATGCTTTGCCCCTTTTACCAGTTGCACTTGGCACGGACACAGTGAAATCAGCTCCTGTGAGCAAAACAATGTAAACGAGTAGAAAGTGCACGTGCATCAGTATTCCTGAATCTACCTAGCAAACTTCTGCCAGCTACCCTGGGCAGGGATCACGCCACTCCACAATCACCACTGGAGCAGCTGTGCTAGCAGAAGTCCATAGAACAGACCTGGCCTCACATACAGGAAGTGCCTTGTGTGCTGTTAGCTACAGAAGGATCTTCTTATTGTTTTGAAGCTATGAACAGCAAATAAAAGGCATCAAGGGTTACACAAGCAGTGCCATATACTAATCTCATTGAGGCCATTGCTGTCCCTTGAGACATGATGCTCTTTCACAAAGAAATACTCCAATCAAAAAGCTATCACTTTCCAAAGTAACTTAAAAAAAAAAATCTTGCTGCTGTGCCCCTCTTGGGTCTTTTACTGATATGAAATCAGCTAAGGTTAGAGCTACCATGTTACCTATAGGCTCTTTGTATTACTGACTACCTCTCACAAGCCTCTTAATTTCTGCCCTCTGAAAGCAAGCTTTATCTTTTTATGGAAGCAGATGAAATGCGCCAGGCACAAATGCAAGAAGAACTAGTCCTCAACCATTAGAGTTCATAAATTGTTATACAAAAGAAAGTTTCAGTGAGATGGTTCAAGGGCTAACACTAGCAAAGGAGAACCTTGGACTGGCCCAATCACAATGTTTCGAACTGATGACTCCATGATTTACACACCATGCAGGGAAGTGTTGGCAAGCTTAGTATTTATGAAAGGGCTCTGGGTAGAAGGCAGAACACACGTCCCCTTATGCAGCATCTTCGGCTCACTCCAAAAAAGTTTCTGTGAGGAGGAAGAGAGCTCTGCATGCCAAAAACAGCGATTTAAGAAAAACCTCTAGCATGCTGGCAAGAACAGCGCCCATTCAAATGCTGGTTATTGTTGATTAGAGGCTCCCTCTATTTCAAAAGCGTATCCTTAGGCACCCCCACTCTCTATTTCCGCAGGCTGGGCTGGTTATATTCAGAACAACGTCCTCTCTCCGTCTGCCTGTAAATGAATTAACCAGGTGGATGCGTGTCAGCAATTCTGCTCAACACAAGGGTGAAGCTGGCATTGATTATGCTGAATGTCAATGACAGGATGTCAATCGGTGCATTGGTAGATGAGGGGCCAGACGAGCTGGGGCACATTAAGAAGAACAAAGAGAATTCCAAGACAAAACCTGCTCAGCGAGGAAGCGTTCTTCTGCAGTGTCTGCAACCCCAAAATGACACACCTGCATCAATAATGAAAAAGACCATAAACAAAATAAAACTCTGAGCTAGATTAATCCAACCTTGAAGAAATGCTACAAATAAAGTCGCACAAAGGGCCAACGGTAAAATGGCTTTAATCCATTTTAATCCGTGGTTGGTAACGGGTACAAGATAGGTTTTAAAGTAAATACACTGCTTTTTCACACTGTTCTCCTCTAAGGAACGAGGCTAGGAAATTATCAACACAAAGCATACTGTTATCTGCCAAAACCAAAGCAAGCAGGAGTGCTCCAAGAAAGCCGCTATTTAAGTTGCTGGTCCACGTTAGAAGGTATTTGTGGAACTGCATCCTCTGCCACGTGTGTAGGACTTGCATATAAGCCGAGTGAAAACAAGCACAGACTAGAACTGATCAAATTGAGGCAGCACAATAAAAACTGAACAAGCAAGAAAAATCAATCTGTCAAACCAACCCCACGCTCTAGATGGTCATGATCTTCCTAAGGGTATTCTGAACCCAGAGCTCAGTTATTCCAACCTCAACCTCAAAAATAAACTGCCTTTGAAGTTTGCACCTGATTTAGCACTACAGCCTGTTTTCCAAGTTGGAAACCTAGCTTGTTATTTTGGCCTTTGCTATGTTATTTATCCACAGGCCAAGCTGCAAAGGTGCAGAAAAAAAACTGTGTGGGCCACAGAAAAGTCCAACCTACGGGCAAAGAAAACAAGTACATCTCAATTTAGCCCCTTCTATCCTCCCCCCGCTGCCACACTGTAATTACAGAGGGAAAACGTGCTTGGTAAGCATTCAATGTTTTAAAATATGGCCTTTTACAGTGACCAAAAGATATGTATGCTATGGCTGCTCTAGCTTGAGTTATTCCAAATTAATTGTACAGTAGTCACATAACTTAAGTGATCAAAAGACCCATGTAGGTGAGCAAACATCCTCCCAGGAATTTTGATAACTTTGTCATCTCAAAGCAACCCTGATTTCACTCTTTTTCATCCGGTGCTGTGATAGCTATGAGAAGGACCTGAAAGCATTGTATGCCTCACAATATCAAACACCAGATGTTGTGTGTGTCCAGGGCTTTCCACCGTTAAGCAATGCATAAACACAAGATTGTATATAGCTAAACTCACATTTTCAAGGAGAAAAGGATGCACCAGCATATTTAAGGTGATAATCAGATGAGTTTTCTGTTCCATTTAAAACAGAAGCCAAAGTATTTTTCCTATAAACTTTCAGCTTCCCTGGAAACACATTTGGTCACTAAGGCAAGATCCAGCAAGAAGTCTCTTTTTGAATAAACAAATGATACCTAAGTGAAATGACAGTCTCTAAAACCCACTGCAATCTCATATCACAAACAAAGATAATTTCATCTTGGCCAAGAAAAAGCAGCAACGCTAAAAAAAAAAAAAATAAAATAACTGACTTACCTAAAATAAAACTATCATAAGCTATTTCACAAAGGGCATGGGTCATTGCTTACTATCTCATTTAATCCCATTGTGGTATCTTTCTGCTCTGTTTCCCTTTTATGTTCTTTGAATTCCACTCTGCGGTGCATGGTGTCAGATGAGCTGAGCAGAAGCATGCACTAACCACATTGTTACAGCACACAACTACACAGGAACAAGCCTGTTTAATTATAGCCGTCAGTGCTTGAAGACAGTGTGTCCACCCTCCCCCCCCCCCCCCCCTTTTTTTTTTTTTTTTTTTTTTAGTGAAAGCTTCTTTAATACACTAAAGAGAAAACCTTTACCTAAAAGACTTGCTCATTTATGGGAGAAGAGAGGCAGCAGTCTATATAATCTACCTGTGAGCTATACAGTCTTTACCACAGTCTGTTTTATTCTCATACCAGTGAACACACGCTTTTAGAAAACCTGCAGGCTTAGCCAATGTTTAAACTACCTCCGGCTACACAAGTGTAGGTTGTAGCCGTGCTGGTTTAAGGACATAGGCGGACAAGGTTCTTTGGGTAAATTGATATCTTTTATTAGACCAACTCAAATAGTTGGAAAAATTCTTAGCAAGCTTTTGGGTTTAAATACCCTTCATCGGGCTGAGGAAGGGTATTTAAACCCAAAAGCTTGCTAAGAATTTTTCCAACTATTTGAGTTGGTCTAATAAAAGATATTAGATTTACCCAAGGAGCCTTGTCTGCCTACAGCTACACCCCCCCCCATATCACTCTTGAACATGACTACATACATATACCTGTATTAAAAGTGCATGAAAACATTGGAATCATTGCACCAAATACATCAAAGGTCTATTTTCCCAATTTCAATCAGAATCAAACATTAATCAAAAGTACATGAAGCTACATGGTGGACAAATATAAAACAGAGCAGCCCAAAAAAACAAAACAGAATTTTTCTTCCAAACCTTGGTCAGTTAGCAGTCGGGTAAAGCTCACGCCCTTTCAAAAGCATATGCTCATTTACAACTGTCTAATGAAGATGTGGACATGCTCATTAAATCACACACACGCAATCCACTTGCAGCAATTTTCAGACTTGCCCTCCATACCTAGTGGTAATCCATTTCAGTGGTTAATAACTGGTTGCTCTAACACACTTTCCTCTTATAAGCTCAAATTTCAAGCCTTTCTGTTTTGTAGAATATCACCTTGTTCTTGTCTAAAACAGTAAACAGAACCCGGATCAGTATTCAGGATCCAGTGACCTCTACCAGGTCACTCCCCCAATCATGGTTTCCTCCTCTGTAAAATAGGTGTACTCGTCTTCTCCTTTGCAGAATATTGAGTTCTACTTACGGAAAGTGATATAAAACAGCTGGCTATCATTATCACTGCCCCTACCTTTGTAAGCCATTAATTTATTTTAATATCATCCTCTTTTCAACTTCTCTAAAGACCCTTAATCTTTTCAGACCCTTTTCATACCAATGTTTCTTTCTGCACCTCCAATAGTTTTGTCATCTCACACTGAGCTCTTCTATATCTGGGGGATGGGGGAAATGCTTTTTTTTTTTTTTTTTTTTTTAAATAGCATGACCAGACTTGAACATAGTGTTCCAGGAATGGAAAGCCAACTATTTCTGATGCCATTTATAAAAATTTCAGTATTCTTTTCTGCCTGGTTTCTTCTTATAAAGGCTTTTTCTTCCCTGGTGTAAATTCCACTGCACACTGAGCACAGATTTCCAATGACCTGTCCACAACGATATCCACAGGATGCCACCCCAGACTCACACTGATAAAACCTTCATACCACACTAAGCTATCGCAACACATGCATACACACGTGCGCACGCACACGCACACACACGTGCATGCCTTTCAGTGTTATTTTACATAACACAGAAAAACAAAAAGGTGCTGCAAATCTCAGCTCTTCTTCCTCCACGTATCATGCAAGCTGCATAACAAAACAATAAAAAGGGAGTGAGGGTGAGATTCATTAATAGACTATAATTAAAATCACTATTAAGGAAAGCAATAAGAACTATTTTTGATCACGGCATTTTTTGCTCATGTTTGCTACTTCCACAAACTCCACTTTGATTACAGATTGTGTCTTTTCCACAGAAGCAAATTTGGCAGTGAGCTGCTGACAAAGTATTGATAGCGACCCTCCTTAACACACTGCCTTATTAGCATTTCTATTGCTGCACTGCACACGATAGGCATTGTAAATCAAATACACTCAGTGTCAAGCACAATAAGCAAACAGTTACCTAACAACTAATGGTATTACAAATGCATTTAACTAATCATTGAATATACACTCTGGTAATTAAATTCCATTAAGGTTTTTAAGTTTTAAACCTAAAGAAAGGCAACGGTAAAGTGAAGATCCCATTCAGAGTATGCCTGACATTTTGCCATTAAATGTCATTTGTTGTATATAGTTCACATCTAATTGCTGAGCACAACCAGCCACAGCATCTATCACTTACATTAAAACAAGCAGTGCACAGCAGTGGGGCTGTTTGAAGCCATCATATACAGTTTAAATAGATTTCTCACCTTTTAAATATCAAGGGGCCACATTTCCCTGAACATCTCACTAAGGGGTTTGCCCTTTTAACAAAGATAGCTACCAGAGTTGAAAGGATAAACAGTCAGAAGACAGTTTACTCTGCAAATCCAGCGGAGAGGATGAGTGCTCAGATAGCTGCTAAAATATTATCTAGTAGATCAGGGTATTTTAGAGTGAGTGGAAATATTTGAACAACGCTACTCAAGTGTTCTGCACCGGTGAAACTGGCACTAAAACACACACCAACAAAAACAAAAGCTATAAAACACAATACTTGGATATTTCACCAGCATTAGCAATCACTGCCAACAGCTGGTAATACAGAGAAACAAAGGCAATGTGAAAAATTAATGCCTGGAAAGCAAACATTTCCTTTTTGCAGTTTGTCAGAGGGCACAAACATTTAAAGAACTGACGCTCGTTAACACAAATGAAAATGAAGCCACCTATCTGTTGTAATCGCTAGCGTGCATTGTTTTGTACACAAAAAAAGTTACCGGTCAAAGTCAGATAAAAGCTCAGCTTTCCACACCAGCCACAGATGCTTGTGTTTTATGCATTAAAAGAGCATGGTGTTTAGCAGATAAATGAAGCCATGTCATGACCTTAATTAAACAAACAGAGTAAATAATTACTATATAACTTGAAGGAACTATTCAAAAGTAGAGCAGTAGATTTAAGCAACCTTAAACAAAGCAAGAGACCAGACACTTAACTGTTCAAGAAATTTCTACAGAAGACTGTTGATATCTTTTGCCACATCAATAGTTGGCATTAACAGCATTAGGCTTGGTATTTGTTCTTTGTATCTATATGTAAATCAATACTAAATAAATAAATCCAAAACCAGGGTCCACAGACTGCAATCTAATCTAAACCAGTAGATTGGAAAAATGGTCTCCATTCATCTGGAAATTACTAGATATTGAAAATGTTAAATCCAGAAATAACTACACTAGAGGACAACATGGACACGTTTACCTGGTATAAAAGGAAAAAATGTTCCAAGGAAGACTTAGAAGGAAGGAGGAAAAAAAGGGAGAAGGAAATTAAAAAAAAAAAAAAAAAAAAAATCCAACCTCTTCCCAAGTGTTGAATGCCACAGAAAAAAAGTGCGTGTCCAAGATGTTATGATGTTCCACTAGCTCATATAAAATGCACTGAAAACAGTCTACAAATCAGAAGCATTTTTTTAAATGTACCCACACCTATATGACAAAGAGCTGCACTTCTCCAGCATGAAGCTAGATGCCGTGGGCAGAGCGCCAGTCCAATCAGCCTGATACAACGGTACTGGGCTAAACGCGTGACTTCTGCAATCCTCTCTGAACAAGGCCGTGACTCAGATAGCTCCAAGTACGGATAACTTTCAGTTTTACCAGCCTAGGCAAGATATGAACCAAGGACATGGATCTCAAATACTCTGCAACATATAACTACTCCCCATAAAGCCCTTGTATACTATTTGCATTACATTATTTAGGCACACTGGCAAAAGACAGATCTTTTCCAAACTTCCAATACTGGTGAGAAAGCAGACCACGTAACTCTTGTAGGTTTGTATTTTGTCATTGTTCTGGACGAAACAATTTATACTGAGCTAATCGACACAATTCTTAGAAGATTTATTAAAAAGCAACAGGACACCTGATGAAAAATTTCTGTGTATAACCATCATCCAGAATTACAGAAGCTGGCTGAGTACCTTAAACAAAGGAGGGGGTTTTCCTCTTTAAGAAACCCAAGTAAAAATAACTTTCAGTAAGCAAACTTTCCCCAAAAAAGGTCCCATATGTTTATTTTAGAGAGCAAGCTAACTGTTCAAACCAGATTCTTCCCCTGGCACAGAACTTGCCCAGTGCTCTTTAGAAGAGGGAAAAAAAAACAACATCTCTTTAAACTTTTTATTAATTTAACAGTTAAAACAAGGGCCTTTAAAATGCATGAAGGAGTCTGACTTAGAAATGAGGGTTAAAAGACTATGAAGCTGGTGCATCCTGGAACAGTGTGCAGAGCTGTCCATGTCTCTATTTTGGAGGCAACAAGTCCACTCCTCCAACGGGGCTTCCTCCCACATAAGCAGAGCATCTATCTGAAAGTACAATGTCATTATATTATAAAGCCCATTGAAAACTCACATGCCCTTGGGCTTTAAGCAGCAAAAAGCAGCTGACACATCAGATGTACAAGCCCTGATGCCACTTATGACTGAAGATGGCATGCACCTTAACTCGGGAGGCAGGAGGACCTGACTCTAGTAGGTGCCAAGTGCTCTGACGTGGAGAAAAAAAAATAATGATTCCATTTAGACATAATAATTTATGTTATGACAAGCTATTGTTCAGCATTTATATGCATGAAAAGCCACAGCACTCAAGCTAAGGAAAGAGAAGTTTCTACTAGGTACAATAATAATAGAATATTTTATACGCTCCGTGATAAAAAAAAATCAAGTGTAACTGGGCATTGGCAGCTTTATGTATTTACATAGTTAACGTTTCTTGGATGCAGACATGCTTCAAATACACTCCCAGCTGCCTGCATGCCCAGCCCAGCACCTCTGCTGACAAACAGCACCCTTGCTATAATTTTCCCCCCTATATTTGGCATCAAAAGGCAAATGTTAACACCAACTACATCTACTGTGTTCGACTTCCCCTTGGGCACCAAAAACAACCAGCACATAGGGTGGAAGGGCGTGCAAGGGACATGCCCTGCCTAATCAGAGGTGAAGATGATGCGGTAGACAGAATTACACTGAGTAGCAGGTTACATAGAAGCGAGCAGAGAGAGTAACGACAGCTGCATTTTCCAGATGAAAGATTTATGATGATATTTTACCACAGTTCATGGAATTTTGCACTTCAGAGTGCAAAGATTTTAGCTGAGAGGTCCAAACCGCGTCAAAACGCAAACGCTTATATTAGAAAAACGTTTTGAGCTTTAAAAAGGAAAAAGCAGCCACGGAAGCAGTGCCCAAAAGTGTTACACAATTTCCAAGGCCTTTTTCTCCCCCAACAAATTTGCCTGGCAAAGAGCTGCTCTCAATCACAGTATACCTTGGCCATAATGATACCCCCTGATCATGAACAGACCACACAGAACCTGTAATACTTAAGTTCGGAGCAATTTTGTAAAACAAATATGCAAAAAAAACCCCAAACCCAACAACACTGCACAACACAGGGGCAGGGAAACTAACAACTGGAAACAGCCAGCTCCCTTTTTGTTTAGAAATGGATAACTTTGGTAATAGCAATGTTATGAAACCTATTAAAAGAAACTGCATTTTTGCACTAGATGTCTTGATTGTTATCCTCCAGCATGTGATATTATAGATTACGTACCTTCCTTACATTTCAGTGGGTCTACGGCTTAAGTATATCAAAGGACCAGAGCACCTAATTGCTTTCTTTAAACATGAAGCCTATGAAAGCACAGACTGAAGCTGGTCCTCGTTAGCAGGCCCATTTTCTTCTCTTTAAATTCACAGAGAATAATTCCCTTGAAAACAGTCACAGCATTTTGGCAATCCATAAAGAGGAAGTTCAACAGCCTGAGGTCACTAATCATAACTACAGTAGATACAGAGCATAAATTATGTCTTTATGCTTCACAGTGGTGAAGCATGTATATTCTTTTATCTTAATTACTTGAATCTTTCTATAAATGAAATATTCAGGCCATGTTTGCAGCCACTAGGGTGTAAACAGCTGTAATTCATTCCTCTAAAGAGATGTTCCATGTATTAATGCTGAATCTCCTTTGCCTTCTTAGAAGGTTATGTTGAAACTCCCCTTTTACCCCCCTCTTCCCAGTTTTGTTTTTCTACATATCATAAACCTACAAACACCACGCGTGTTTATGTCTTAGCCCATGCTGCACAGTAAGCTCTGCACAAATCAGCAGTGGCACTACTGGGCTGCTGTTTCACTACCATGCCACGTGGCCTTACTCAAGCCAAGGATCCTTTGAGCACTGGAAGAGCTGTTGAATGCACAAGGCTGCACAAAATTTATTCTGCATGGCCTTCCAAACAAATATCCTCCATCCAGAGTTTGCAGAAGAAAGTATTTCCAGCCACTTAAGCTGTAAAATGGAATCGAGGCGTCCCAAAATGCTCACTTGCTATAAAGAATGACGCCCGTGGCACATTAATGGCTGCATCTCTGAAGAGAGCTGTAAAAAGTTTGGTTCTACTCACATCTGATTAACTGCATCTTCTTCACTCGCTTTTCTACTGAAACAGCGTGCAGTGAAGAGAAGGGCAAAGGTCGGCCTTCAAGTATTATCAGAGGAGGAAAAAATCTTCTCCAAATTGCTTGAATTGATTGGATTCCTTCGACTCCACAAACTGAAGTCAAAGAGATTCCCTTTTTTCTCAACCATCATGGGGCAGTATCTGCCAGAGGTGGCATCTCGGAGTTCAATGTGGTATAGGACTTGCTCGGTATCTGACCTGCCAAAGCCTCGCATTCATGAAGAATGGTGGTTAACCCACTGCACTGAAAACTTGACTGCAAAAGGGAAGAGGGTGTGTAGTAGCTCTCCCCTAAGATGTTGCTAGGAAGTCTGGAAAAGCTAGACCTGGCAAGCTCGATCACCTCTTAATGAAGTGTCTGAGGAGTAAAAGGAGATCCTTGGAAACAGAACCATCCTCTCTCTCTCTGGGCTTCTCTCATTCGTATCCTTGCCGGTCAAAGCCCAATGAACTGGGGCTGTGGCTATTACACTTCTGCAATAGGGACGTGGCATCAAAGATGTGCATCTTCCTTCCACATCCCTCGGGGGGGAGGGAGAAGGGGGTTCTCCATCTAGCCTCTTACACCAAAGTACTGCTCTGGAATCACAAGAGAGATGGCTCAAGAACTCTGCAACACTAGGTTAAATGTATAGCACTTCCTGCATCTCCTCTCAACCTCTGTTATCTCCAACGGCTTTCAAGGCCTAATGAATGGAAAAAATAATGAACCAGGACTACAAAAGACTCATTCATCTCAGGCAATGACAAGTGAGACTAGAAAAAATGAAGGAAGCTGACCTGATAACCAAGGGGGAGGTGCAGAATTTTGACTGGCCATCTGCTTGACATGCAGATAACCCCATTAGTAAAGGGGTACATCTGAGGAACGTATAAATATTTGCAGAAGAGGGAAGGTCAACGGCTCTAATTTCACCATCTGCGACTCATTTAAACCCACTGGAGGTAGAAGGACTTCCCAGGACGTTTCATAAACATTCAGTCTCTTCAAAGGAATGAAGCTTGATATGACAAGTACATGAGACACTGGTAAATGAAAAGGAAATTCCTCTTACTGTTACTAATCTCTCGCCATACCCAAAGTTCACTGGTGCAACAAACAATAAATTGTTGAAGAGCTTAGTCATATGGCAGGGGTGTCATGCTAGGACCGAAGGGGACTTACCTGATCAGAACTAAGTTCTTTGGAAAGCCCTGTGTTGGGGCTATGGATCCTTTCTTCCAGCAAGGGAAAGTATTGCTCTTAGGCAGGGCATGCTTCTTGCCCATCTTGTCTCAGGTTAGCAGTGCAGCAATAAATAGCGTCTAACAACAAAATAACTGCAACCCAAAAAACCCACAGATGTAGCCTGTCTTTGGCTAGCCAAAGTGGCAGGATAAGGATATGTCAGCCGGCAGATAAATAATGAGGAACTGCAGCAGCAGGGAGGAACGACCTGTTTCCACCAGAAGCTTATGCTAGCCCACACATCAAGGCCTCTAAAATAATACCCCAAAACTCGCAACCAAAAAGGCAGGATGATGCCCCTCTCAAGCTGGTAAATCCAAGGAGGATTAAAACCACTGGATTATGTCCCCAACAGAAAAAGGTTGGAAGCCTTTTATGTATTTGATGCCTATCATCTTGCCACTTCTCATGACTGAGCGCGCTTTCAAGATCTAGGTTTAATCAAAGCAATATTTTTATTCAAGTTTTCAATTACACAAATGCCAATTTATAGACTACCCCATTTAACACATGCAAAGATCATTAGTTTACCCAGTCACATCAAGAAAGGCTACCAGATCATCCTTCACCATCTCCAACCCCTCCCTCTCTTACAAGTCCCCAACTTCCCTAAACACTTAAGTAACAATACGCTTGGCAGCAAGCCCAGCTAATTAACAAGCCCAGGTTCTAGTGGTCTGTGGAAAGACAATCTCACAAAGACCATTTAAATAGCAACTGCTTCTCCTTTTCATGAAGTGCACTGCAATTAAATGCCTCTTCTGATCTCCCCTCTGACAGCAGCGCAGTGAGGGAGACCCCACAGGTAACCAAGTCCCAAACTATTTAGGACTTTATACATGGTGACCAAGTGCCTTAGCTTTCCCTGTCTCCAAGGAGCAAGGTATCAGAGGCTTAGGGAGGGGAAGCGGGGAGGCTCCAAAGTGCACATTTCATGCTCTTCATGTAATACACAGTTAAGCACGCAAAGTGTTATATCTTTCATCAATTTGGATTTCTAACCATTCTTACCATGTAGCCCAGGACAGAATTGATTAGAACTAGAACCACCTAATTTAAAAGGTCACGAGCACTGATGATGGTAACCAAGCCAGTAAGAGTGGTAAAAGGTTCAGCTCATCTGGTCAAATACAGATGAAAAGGATACCCTTTTGGCCACAGCAAGTATTTGTTCTTCTGGAAGCAGCCATGGTTTTTAACAATGAGAGAGGACATGAGTCATGGACGGCAGGCACAGCTCACCCTCATGTGTTCTTCTAGCAGTTTCACATCATTTCTTCTACACCCTCAGCCCGTTTGACCCACATCTCTTCTCTGACAAAGGAGTTACTTGTTTCAAGTCACCAGCAGGTCCGGCGTGATGGAATGTAGTTCTCCCAGTCTCCTACGCGAACAACATGCCATTTGTACCGCTATCTGAGATCTCCATCAAGACATTCAGTGCTAAAGGCAGGTTTCTGAGGCAGGAAGAGAGAATGAATCTTCAAACAAAAAACTTGTCTGCTGCACTAAACGATAACGATCAGAACGTGGAAGCTTACTGAAGACAATCCACAGGACCATCATCAACACTCTTGCCTCCCACCACTAAAAAGGACAACCGTGCGCATTCCCTACGTTAACAATACGCAGCACTCGGCACTTCCAGTCCACATGCGTTTCACGCACGTGCTTTGAGCCATTTCTTTTGCATTTCTCCCAGCTCGCCATTCATGCAACTGCCACGTTCAGCCCTCTCCGCGAGTTGCAGCCTCCTTCAGCTACCCACCGTTTGCGCCAAAGCTGGTTTTCTCACTTGTGAGGCTTTATCGTTTAGTACTCTGAGCCTACACGCTTCTCAAATTTCAGATGAAAATCTTCACTTCAAACACCACCACCCTGGGTTTTGATAGCATTTCTCATATACAGAGCTCAACAGAGGTCCCTGCATCACAGAGAAACTAAGGCACAGCATGGAGAGCTAAAACCAAGCCAGTGGCAAATCTGGGCAGAACCCAGGTCTTGAGACCCGGTCCAGTACACTATTCATTAGGCCACAGGAAACCCAAAACCAGTCCCCTCCCTAACCAGCATTCAGTTCTGATCAACTACTCCAGCAGAACACACCTGCTTGTTTTTTTTTTACTGCTTCAAAGTTTTAACTATGTCAGCATGCAATTTCCGAAAAAGATCCTTACATTTGCCTGTTGCTTATACCGTGTGCTGAAATTAGCCCTAGCATTCTGCACGGAGGTGCATTTAAAACAGGAAAGGGAAAAGGCAGTTTGTTATGGATGGCATCCTTCACATGAAGGGCGAGAGCACTGTGTAGAGGGAGCTGGCTGGAAAAGAAATGCTTTACAAAGAGAGACCTAATATACACATGTACAGAAAATGGGAACAGAAGATGAAAGGACAAAATAAAATTAAGAGCTTTTTTTTTCCTACTTAAATGCAGTGGGGATATAAATAAAGATTTTAACTGTGTCTGTATTCTGATTGAACTTGAAGTATGTAGGCAAACAAGTCACCAAAAAGACGACACAGGTTTTTCTTTTATGCCATTAAAGAAATTCAGCTTAGGAAGCGGAGAAGGATACTCATGCACTGCTAATTTAATTAAAGAGTTATTTTCCTTTTAAAAACCCTCTAATGGCCCAAAACGAATACAGGCTGATTTAAAATCAATCACTTTAATCAAAATTACAAGTTTAAATTCTCCACAGATCAGTATTCACTGTTCAGTGACTATGGAGCCAAAAAATGTGCATGCAGTGCATCAATATTTTTTTCCCCATTTACTCCTGATCCAACTTAGGTGGAAAAAAACCTGGTCCTCCTGTTACTCAGATGCAGATGAATTTTACCCCATACCCACTTGCACCCTCAAACACAGCTCCAGCAGCACACAGGGCTTCTGAACAGAAGAGAATTTCACCAGAAAATGACATAAATCCCCGGGGGGGGGGGTGGTCACCTGCTGGACCCAACTTTACATATTTTTGCTCAGGGCACAGTTTGCTTCTAAGCAGTCTAAGCAGTTCAGACACCATCTCCCGAGCTCAGAAGACAGTGAAGGATCCCCAAAAACCTGTGCCAGCTCCTAAAATGCTGGCTGTGTCATCTTCAGCCTCGATCTGCCTCTCTCCAAAGTTGCCAAAATTTCTGCACATCCCTTAACAAATGGCAGCAAGCATTTTTAAGAAACAGGCATCTCTTTGTGCTGATTATCAGTACTGCAGTAGTGTCTATGGACCCAAAGTGCTGGGTGCTGTAAGACTACCACCAAAAACCCTGCCCTGAAGGGCTTGTGGACCCAACACAAAAAGCAACAGATATGAACAGATAGATTCTGGTCACAGTATGAAAATCATAGCACACCTGCTGCCTCGCTACTGGCAAGGTTTTTATATGCTTCCAAGTAAGGAGAGCTTTAAGGAGGGACGTGAAGAGGGATAACAGGTTGGCTTTGTGCAGCATTACAGGAGTTCCTCCCTGCTCCAGGGACTGTACAGCAGGAAAGACTTGTAGGAGAATTTAATCACATCTGGGGCTAAGCACAACAAGGCAAGTACCTTTAACTGTCTTCCTCGGCTTATGCATCTCACTAGAGGTGAAAGCAATCAGGACTCGTAGCAGAGATGGTATCTTTTATTAGACCAACAAGATTTTTGCAAAAAAAAAAAAAAAAAATGCTTCAATTGCAAGCTTTCAGACAAACACCCTTCATCAGGCATTGAAGAAAAGATTGTAAAAGTTCTCCTGCGTAGAGAGGTGAGGAAATCATGGGGAGGAAGCTGTTTTGCTACAGGTCTGGGTCACACCTTAACTACATGGGTTAAAATCTTCTAGCTTGAGTTGATTTAGGACAAAAGAATACAATCGCTATATGCTTTGAGTTCATGTATCCCTCAGTTGGGGACTCCATTGGTCTCTCTTTTCCCCAACTGGGACTACTGAAGGAAAAGTGTCACATGAAAAAGTGTCAGCCACTGGTTATTCCCCCTCCACCATCAAATGGCTTTGGAAACTGTTGAAATGCTGGTGCAGACTGGACAAAACTGCTGTCACCACCAGTACAGAAAGCATGACTGAGACCCGCACGTGGAAAAGTCTCACTTTTGAAAAGCAGTTGAAAAATGCTTGTTTTGTACATTCTGAATTATTCTCAACATAGTCACCATGTTAATAATCTGTATAAGCACAGGCGGGCACTTGTCTTTTGACACCTACATGCACCCCCTTCAAGCAGAATTGCACAGCTCTGAGCATGCAGAAATGAAGCATAGTTGCCCAATGAAGTCATGGCTAGGAAAAGCGTAGCTGGTGGCGGGATGTTTAGTATGTCTTACACATCCACAAGCTGTACTACGTGTCAGCATTTTCACTAGATAAGCTATCGGTTTACCCTGAACAGCAAGTTAAAGCAAGCCAACAAGGTGATCCTTTCCCAGGAAACACAGCCAAGCAAGAATTAAAAAACACTAAATTTTAGTGATCACAGTGACATTTTACTTTCCCTGTAAAGAAAACCAATTTGAGAGTGGGAAAACAAATTTCTCTAATGAATTATCTTTAGTGACTTATGAAGTGTAACAATGTATCTTTGGAGACTTAATGCAGACACAAAAAATCTGACAGTGCTCAAGTACCCCCCAATGACCAGAGAGAAAATTTCAACTTCAATAATCCTAAAGGTCAGAAACATTATTAAACATGACAGATGCCCTCGCTATTCAACACTAAAAGACAAGGCTAAATTCGTTCCAGCTCCAATTGCTCTCGATAGCTGTAAAACTGCAAGTGTACCATTTAATTTTTTTATTTTTTTTTTTAATGCACGAGGAACACATTTTTGTTTGCTTTTGTTTTGTCTTCCAGACAGCTACTGTTTTATTTAGCAGGCAATTATGGGAACACCAGGTGTAGGAAACGGCAGTGCTTCCATTGGGCGAACACAGGAAATATGACAGTAGGGAATCAGAAGGCAAAAGGGGGTGGGTGCTCTGCTGTGACGAGGAAGAGGTTTGCATAATACAAGTGCGGACAAATAGATTTGACCAATGGACACAAATAAATGTGTGCGAGTTCTCTGCAGATACAGCCAACTGCTGTTATTTCATTAGTGGTGTTCTCGTGGACAAATTAAGGGCCACGTGTCTCCCTCTTGCTAACACAGTATGACAAAAGTACTCTAATTATATTCCACCACCATGAGGCTTAATTACCTTTCTTGCTTCGCTCCTCCCCCTTCCTCCAGTGTCCAATTCTGCCCTTGGTTTATGAACTAGGCAACAATTTTGGATCTCAGTGGAATCTGTTTTGGTCTCATGCTTTTCTCTCCTTTTCTTTTCTTTGTATTAGACTACCGCAGAACGAGCTTGGCGTTCAAGTTCAGTTTTTTTTAAGTTCCCATCGTTCTTAGAACTCCCTTTCTGGGTTGCTATACAGAAGATGACTTTTCAAAAGAGCTTTTAAAAAAATTGCTTAGATCAGAAAATTGCTCCGCGTTAACAGCCATCATTAGCTGCTGCTACAAGGCAGAGTTCGCCATGTTCTCCGTGAGGCCCTGCAGAACAGATCGACGCAGGCAAACTGGCAGCTCACCACTGGCAGCAGTGCATGAAGTGCAAATGGCTTTTCTACAGTGGGAGGGACTTCGCTGGAGCCAGGGAAA
>NW_005842840.1:153031-162142 GCF_000455745.1 Alligator sinensis
CTCCTTTGTTGCAGTTGGGGGTGATTCCTCAATAGCCTCCAGAAGGGCTTTTTATTTATCAGCTGGCAAAAAGCCAGCAATGAAATTTTAACGCACTGGCCTTCTGAGTGCCCAGTGGTGCAAACTCATCAGCAGGTGACAGCTAAGACAGGGGGAGGGGGTCAGAAGGAAAGTCTCCCTATATGACGGCATTTTTTTTTTTTTTTTAATAGATTTATCCTGACTTCTTAAGGTCTCCAGACCATGTGGGATGACTGAAGAAGGAACTGGGGTTTAACCCTAAAAAGGAGCTAGGATTGAACCCAGATTTTCAGTGATTCTGCTCATATTATAAATGCTCATATCCTCTGTATTAAATCCCTGAGCTAGGAATACTGTCTCCCTTTTCCAGAGATGATTTTGTAAGTGTTAAATAAGAAATTTCCACTCTTCACGGGATTAATTTTAGTTGCACTGCTGCAAGTAACACTACCAGTGCCCAAGCAGGAACATGGAGACCCTAGACTGATATCTTTAATTAACAGAAGGAAAGTCATTAGTGAAATTTTACATCGCAGTCAGTATCAAAAACCTGCTTGCAGATTCTTTCTACTCAAATTTCATATGCTGTACACCAGCTATTTAAAAACTGCTGGTTTCTGCACTGGTTAAAAGGACACACAGCAAGCAGGTACCTTCCCCCCATCCCCAATTTCAATCACTGCATTTGAAAGGATTCAATTCATTGTGCTAATGTAACATTTTAAAAGCAACCAAAGGAGACCGGGTATTTAATATGAACAACAACCTGTTACCAGAGAAGAGAGGGAAGGAAAAAAATAACCCTAGCCTTGCCTGCATATCACTGAATCCTCTGTTTAATACTGGTATAAAAATACAAAGTGCCATCTTGGCAAAAGTAAATCAAGAGCTCTGTAAAAGGAAGGGAATTATCAAAAGGGATTCATAGGCAGCTGGAATAATTTTAATACAAAATACCCAGCAAATCTCCCTGCACTGCTGACAAATCACCAGCTGAGGTAAATCCCAGATAATGAAACATTGTAAGAAAGGCTCTATTTAATAATTTAGCCCCTGTCAAGGAGTTTGTATTGATTCTTGTTTTCAGCACAGGGAGAGAATGTTATCTTCAGCCTTACAGCTCAATGACAGCATCAGTGAATTTAATCACTGTGCTGCTCCTGCCATGCAATCCTTAAACTGTCACCTCTGATTCTTTGTCATTCCTTGTTCATTTCTTCATAACCCCCCCATCTTCACGGGGATTTTTTCCCCCTACTTGCCCCTCAGTAACCACAGCAGCATTTCAAGCGCCTCACATTAAAGGTAGCAGTCAATCCTCATTTGCAGACTAAATTTTTTATTCTAAATAATTTAATGCTGCTTCAAATGGCTCGTCCGTTCATCTCTTTTATTAACAAGTCTGTGCAGTATCTTAATAGCAGACTTATCCTTGATGAGGGTGGTAATCGTGCCAATCCTGGGACATCTGCTGTAGCAACCGTTTTAGAAATAAAAGAGAATACAGCCAAGAGCAGGCTGAGGGGAAGGGGGGAAATATATATATATATATATATACATATATATAAAATCTGGGGGAAACCAGCATCAGCATTTTTTCCAAACCAAACTGGAAAGGTCAAGCAGCTTCACAACTGGCCAGAGGAAATTAGCCATGCATTTATTTTGGTGCAGTACAGGAACAGAGGGTCAATTCATCTACAGGCAGAAAGAGGCTATTAAATGAATACGTGTTTGTGAGTATACCTCCCCGCCTTCCCCCTCCAAGGAAATCGGCATGCAAAAGCATCATCTATCATAGAAGTATTCAGATAAGAACCGTGATCCGGTATTTTACATTACAGCTAAAATGGGGGAGAGGGAGGAGGGATGGACTTTGTATAGTTCAGAAAGCCAGATTTCCTTTAATTTTTTTTCCCCTTCCAGGTAAGATACAATTCTTTCCATTTTATAACCCTTTGGATCACAGCAAAATGATCCCACAGGCCCTTATAGCCAAGGTCATCATACACAGATTTTCTATTACAGGGCACTAGCGGCATTTCACAACTGTCTTTTTATGCACTTCTGCCTTTCCATCCAGACTATAAATTGTTACAGGGCCCTGGGGCAATCCAGCTGTATACTCCATTCAAATCAGGCTTCAAGGAGAAAGCATCACAGTCAAGATGCTTCAATCAAGTAAACATACAGGCACAAAGGGCAACTGCATCACAACTAATAATGTTTTCTTTTGTATGGCAAATGCACCACTTTTTTGTGTTTTAAAAGCACCGTAAGTTTCTCTCTGATGCTCAGATTCAAAGTGTAGCCCATTAGCATTTTAAATAGGACACCAAATCAAATCAAAACATGATAAATCAGCAACATGCTGCTAAAATCCATTTGCTGGGTGGTTCACAGTTTTTTTGGTAAGAATAAAAGGAAAACCTTAAAAAGCAAATTTAGGCTCATTCATCGAACTGGAATTTCAGACCAAAGAAAAGGTATGAATCATACTGTTAAAAGGCAGATTTGCAGGACCTATTTTCTTCAGATTCATTAACACATGCAGTAGTCACATATGCCTCACTAGTCAGCCCACCAGCTATGCTTGTCTTTTGGCCATCAATAATAGCAATTTTTTGACATTTTCTGAAGTCTTCCTGTTTTTTTCTTCTCAATATCCCACAAATGCAAGCAAAGAACAAAAACACCCTAACTTGTAAGTTGTGTGGCTGAAAGTGGGTGTACTTTTTCTTTCATTCATTTTCTGGATGCCTCCCCTTGCTTTTTATGCGTTTACACGAGATATTTCTTTATTGTCTTTTTTTTTTAATTAATCCATTCTTTTAGATTCAGTATGCATGTAAATGTAAGACTCTGCTAGGTGGTTATACTTTATTGCTTTATAGAGGAACCATACCTGCATATGACAGTTTCTCCCCCGCCTTGAACCAATGCTGATTTTTGCTACCAGATTTTAAAGAAACGCACATGCACACGCACGCATATGCACTCATGCGTACATGCACACACACACACACACACACACACACACACACACACTTTCTCTCTCTTACTTTAAGGCAACCAAAGCCCTTCATTACATTACACACCTAAATTGGACAAAGGGGCCATCACTGGACGCAACAATACAAGTGTTTTGTGTAATAAAAGCATATACTTATTAGCTAGCATGTATATTTTACAATGCTATTACTACTGTTGTGGCCTTATACCTATATCAACCTCTCGTTAAGCAGGATTAGGAGGAAATTTTCCCTGTAGCCAAGTGATCCCAGAACTGTCACTGTAGCCTTTTCTTAAACTACTCCTTGAAGCACCCGAGTCATGCCCCGGAGAGGACATAATACTGAAGTAGACAGGCAGGCGCAATGCTAATTCCTACATCCCACGGCAGCCAGCTAAAAAAAATACTTTGCTAACATCATTTTTTTCTTTTTTTGCGGGGGTGAGGGAAGGGAATGAAGTTAGTATAGTCTCATGTTGGATTTCCCACTCAAATACTGATGCAGATATGTTCATCAAGGCAGGTTTAACTGTATTTAATTTAATGTGATCAGGGAGGAAATGCCATCCAGAAGTTAATGGTATTATTACCAACAATTTGTGGATGGCATTTGCCTGAATAGCAGTAATTCAGGTCTGTCTGCTTCATTTGAGACAGCATTAAAGGAAAAATGCCACAAACACATATTGCATTTGCCTATGGTAGAATACAGAGTTGCTACAGTGAGATCTATACTGCTGGAGACTGCCTACCAAAAACTGTTTAGGAAACCCCAATACTAAGAGATAACCAACTGGCAGAGACAACTGATGCCCTAACCAGCTACCCCTCTGAACGGCCTGATCTGGAGGAAAACAGGAAAGGATTTCAACATGGAGGCCTTAATGCTGAGAAAGGATCTGAGCTCTTTTCTCAGATCCTATGGAGGGAAAATACAGAGGTTGAAGGTAGGAAGGGAAATACTATTGGCAGAGCTAATCCTAGACCCACGCTTTAGAGATTCAAAATCCTCTTGTATTTCAGAAGGGAAAAAGGAGTCAAAATTAACAAGATTTGACCTCTTCTTGACAAGGCCTGGACTTCCATTTAGGAGAAGGGACTATTATTACGGTAAGTTGGCGGGACGCTGAGAAACCGGGCTCGTTTCCCCAGAAAAAAGACGAGACAGATGACGAGGCCTTCAGGCTCCAAGGGCTCTAATGAGTGGTAGGAAGAGACACTGGACTTCCCTGCTATTTATTACAAAGTGGCAAAAGTACAGATCCTTAATTTTGTAGAAAAAAAATTCAAAAAGGCACACATTCCAACTAGGGTTCAAACAGCAAAGATACAAGAGTAAGCCTAGTAACATTGCTCCAGTGTGGATGTAGTTTGCATTAATAAGGTTGTAATGCTAGAATATATTTAGGTAAGTTTTCTGAATATCCGAGCCGTCCCTAAAGTATGATGACTGCCTCGGGCTCCACACTTTGGGGAGGGCCCCGTGGAGCCAGGCAGAGCAGCCACAGCCTCTTCAGCAGGTCCGTCCTGGAGCTGGTGGCTCAGCCCTGTGCCGCGGAAGAAGCACGGAGACCTTCGCTCGTCAACCCCTTTGCCGGGGTACCGCAGCCCCGGGCCCCGCACCCCGCTAGGGTCAGCTCTGCTGAATGGTAGAAGGTAAAAAAAACAAAACAACACAAGCCCCCTTTTTGTTCTGGGTCCTAAAAGGAAATTATAATTATGGCATGTGTGATAGGAGCATCGCTGTAGAAAGAACTGTATCGTCATAAATTGAGTTTGACTACAGAGCGTTATAGGATTGAGTTAAAAGGAGCAGATGGCAGTGCAGGAGGCAGCCCTTAAAGTAAATATCCTCAATAATATATCCTTAGAGCAAGAGAAAGTCTCAGAAAAGTGGTTACATGTGAAAATGGGATATATTTTACGGAGCGTTCCAGCATGAATTGCCTTCCCTTAAATTATATGGGCAAAGAAACCTAAAAGCTGGTAGGCCTTAAAATTGCCTGTAGAAAACCAGCAAAATGACCTCCGCATTGCAAATGAACCATTAACCCACCTTCATTTTTCACAGCCCACTTTGTTCCTCTTTTGCCTCCCCTGTACTTACTTATTACTAAGAGGCATTAATTAACACCACAACAGAACAGTGACATATTCCAGTGCCTTCCCTTACTATTTATCTACCAAGTAATACCTGTTATCTAGCGGCATTACTGTTGCATGCCAAGAGTAACGTTTAGAGAGCTTCATCCCAAGATATCCATGGTGCGCTCCAATGTGCAGGAAAAGAAATGTTTTTTCTCCCAAGGTAAAAAAAAAGAAGATGGGAATAGAAGAGAAAACAAAGTTAATGCCACATATTATCTTGCCTAATCCAGGCTCATAAACGACTGCTTACAACTCCTCGCTCCTCAGTTGTTTCAATGAGTACTTTCCTGTTTTGATTACATTTGGCAAAATAACTCAATAGCTAGCTGGGGTTTAATACCGTCGGTGTTTTTGCAAGAGGCAGTAAATAAGAGGGAAGGAATAAAAAACAACAATAACTGAGTGTAGACTTAAGGTCAGTCATAACTTTCTACTCCACCAAAAGTCCAAACACCACTTCCTGAGCCCCGAAGGCCCAAAACATAACCAACACAACAAAAAGGGCTGGCACAAAATAAAGCTAAGAGACGAGCTCTGGGGCAGTCTCTGTACAAAATAACCCAGTAAGTTACTTATGTACACACAAGCATCTCTCACAACCCTGCGAATAAAGGACAAGGGCTGCTTGGGTTTTGAATCTGTAGTGTCCAATCAATTCCACATCTGTGCAACAAAGCAAACAAGGAAAGCATTTACAGTATGCAACTATGCCCCTTATAAATGGACCCACTCTCCCCCCACCAGGCAGAAATCATTCTTCACAAAGAGGCAAATCATTTACAGGTGCTGTGGCCACTTCAGTAAATTTAAGAGGAGAGTTGGGGGGCGGGGCAGGGAAGGTGGAGAAGATGGCAGCCTGTTCCAAAGAACTACCCTTTCAATTTAACGTTTCAACTGTGCAATCCTCAACAACAGAAAACATGCCAGCAAAATTAACATAAATGCAATGGCTAGTGAGCCACTGCAGCAGTGCTCTGCATTCTTACATTTCTGTGCTGTGTCACTCCAACAAAACTGCTGCCTTGAGAGTACACCAAACGTACTGGCTAAGAATGGGTACTGTAAAGGATCCAACTCGCATACAAGGGCATCTTGTTCTTCTAATGGAGAGAAACACAGGTGCAACAAAAATGAACGACACGCTGCGGTACAGCAGCACATTCCCTTACAAAGAAAACAAATGTTCACTTGAAGCCCGTTTTACAGCGCCGCACATCTTTTCACTTTGGAGAAGACGTCTGTTTCACTGCCATGTAATTTGTATTTAAACAACCTGGTATTGCAAGCAGCTGGAAAAAATCATCCTTGTCCAATCAAGAAGGGATTCATACGAAATATTTTCCATTCCTATCTTTTGGCTTCCTTCTCCCCGCTCTCTGACTAGTCTTCAAAAGAAAACATTCACTAGATCCGCTTATTAGTTATTAATTCAGAAGTTAAAGGTTCTCGTAACATAAATCTAATTTCAGCTCGCATATCTGCAAGTGAACATTTGTACGTTCTCAACACCTGCACGTTTATGCCGTCATTAGTGTGCACACACATGCCCGTGCTAAATTTATACCTGAACACTTACATCGAGAAACTTAAATTATGATGCAATCAATGCTCTCCTATAAAAGCTAAATTAACAAAAAATAGTCTATTAGTGAAGACATCTGGTGTATTATAGCAAGAAAAGTTAATGATATTGTCTGGAACCCTGTAATCAATTTTTTTCTCCAGCAGCTCTATCATTACACTGTATTAGATCTGTGCGCGCCTGTGGAATTTATTAGATCTCAGCGCATGGTGGAAGCTTTGCCAACTGGATCTGGTTCAGATCAGGCTAAAATGGGTTTGGCAGCACTCCTCGACTTTAAAGAACAATCAATAAAGTTACCTTTATGCTGCATTGTGTCAACTGCCACAAGATTTATGGGCTTCCTATAGAATCCCTTTCAAACACAGTGGAGATGGCTTCTGAGAGGACTACCAATCATCTTTACATTTAAATCTCCGGTAAACAGAACGCTGTGCTGCTAACCGAGAAATATTGGTAATCAATCCCGGGGACTCAGTCGCACAAAATTAATGCAAAGACAAAAAGTTTGTCGAAATCAATGTAATGGGTAAAATTTACAACCAGTTCAGCAAATCCTAGTTAGTGAGCATCACAGATATGGGAAATTCAGTAAAACACAGAATATGCAGAGAAAGAATACTGTCTGGTGGGGAAAGGACATTTGCTACGATGGTGGGAAAAGGTACCCGACTATAGTAGCACCACTGACTGGCCCAGTACATTTGTTCATCTGCCTTCTGAAAATACATGGCATCAAGGAATAAAAGCAACATCTTTCAAATATTGTTTCTGCCCCTCCTTCCCATCTTTAAATTCTCCAAACTTCAGGAGTTAAAAGTCTCCTACACTATTGCAGCTGGGTTTTTAACCTAGCACTTGAAGCTCTCAGCAGGCAGCCGGCAACTGAAACGTGCAAGTGCGAGTTTTCACTTGCTCTCAGCTTCTGGCTACCAGTGGCCTTTTTGAGCAAGGGTCAGAAGAGTGTAAATTAGATAAAAGATTTAAAACATTACCCTTCAAAAAACACTCCCTGGTCTCTCTTTCAACCCCCAAATCTTTACTTGGGTCATAAGAAAAATGTGTGGCATTTCATACAGGAGGAATTTTCTTTCTTTCTTTTGGAAGGGATTGCCTTTCTCCCCCTCAAATGTCCTTTTATGGCAAACTTGTGTGCAAACAGAACTACATTTTTCCCCCACAAGTGTTCTTGTGTTGAGATGCACCACAGAGTCTTTCAGTTTAAGATAAATATACACACATCTAAGCTTTTCTTGCAAAAGAATTTGTGGAGTCAGCATCTACAGAAGACACAAGTGCGCATAATAGGAGAGGATAACACAAATCTCAGATGTTTAAACCATTTTGTAAAACCCAGCCATTAAACTGAATCCCAAGACCACAGCCCAATTTTGTAAAATCCAGCCATTAAACTGAATCCCAAGACCACAGCCATCCTAAAAATATAACACAAGACCACAACAAGGCGTCAGGGAATCTAAACTGCAGCATAACTACGGCCAGATTTTCCACTTTTGCAAGGTAAATGCGTTTGCCACTGCCACGCCAACCCCTTCATTTCCACACGCTGAGCTGAAGCAGTGATTCTGAGCCACATGGAATTACACCGTGCACAGTATTAAGAGCCTCATTTTCTTTAGTGCTACACGCTCGCAACTCCAAATGAAGTCTAAGCTCAGCAACTGTGAGAGTCAGGCCTTTAGAAAGATACTAAGAAAGAAGAAAACACTGAGAAAAAAAAAATGAATATCCCCAGGATCCAGCCTGTTGTTTTTCAGTTAGGATATATGTGAGGTCTAAACTGGAAGTAGAATGGGCAGGACAGAGCTGTGAATCTTTAGGGCTTGGATTCCTTGACCACAACTTTCGTTTAATGCACAAAAAGGCAAGAGGGCACTCTATGAAGCCAGTCTGAGTGTTAATCTTTCATATGCCCATGAGCCATGTGTAACCCCAAGATACTTCAAGTTTTCAAGAAAAGTAAAGAGCATCTAGGGAGAATAGAAACTGTTCTTGGTTCTTCTCTGGGTATAAATGCTCTCACGCATGCTGCTAAGTGAGAAGAGGGTGTTCTTTTGTGACACCTAATATTTCCCAAAGATGAAACACCCTCCACACTACATTTTTTAAAAGGCTCTCAGGAACAGAACAGTCCTAAAAGAGTTGTTTGCAGTAGGTGAAAAAGTAAAGACCCCATGGAAGAGGCACAAAGGATTATTGGAAAGGGAACATTATGGCCTGATGCCAAAACCAGTACATTAAAAAAAAAAAAAACACAAAAAAAAAACCCCTTTAAGCCTAAAACCAGTATGTAAAATTCATGTCATGCTTTTTGCTTCTTTCCCTA
>NW_005842840.1:162242-164262 GCF_000455745.1 Alligator sinensis
GAGTGTTAAGCATTTCCATTTTTCAAGATTTTAAGACATGTTTGTAATGAACAAGAAAAGACTATATTTCATAAATAGCGAAACAGTCCAATATACTGTTTCCTCCCTCTATCCCAAACCCACTCTTCCACCTTAGCTTACCTTGATTCTTTCCTGAGCACCTGAAACCATGAACGATGCCTGAACATACTTGTAACAGGCAGTGCAATTCCTAGAGGGACAACCTGTGTTATAGAAACACCAAGAGAGTACAAAAGCCATCGCTACTACTTACTTACTGGCACCGATTCTCAAAAATGCAATGGCTCCTACTTAATCCAGTTCACAGTAGATCAAGGCATTACACTTCAAAACTTAGTTCCAAATGGGACTAGCCTGGGATAGAAATGTTCACTTGTGTCTGCTCCCACCAAATGTATATTCAGCCTTTGCGGTAACTTTTTGTGCTATGCTATTAGCTAGGAGTAACAGAGGATAGTTGGCTTTACAGTATCATGGCTACAGCAAATATTAATATACACTTTTACCACTCACTGCAGCCATATGATAATATTCTAGGTCCATCCTCTGTCATCTTAACTGCAGCATACCATAAAAGGAAGGTACTGTCCTGAGTTGAGACGAGAACAACCAGCATCAATCAAAGACTGTATAAATTAATTTAAAAAATAGATTGCAAAAGAAAATACCATGACTACTGAATTGAAGGGTCTGTCTACCATAAGTAGGGATTCTCAACCCCCTGCACAGTGCCCCCCCCCCAAATTGGCAGAGGTTTTAAGTATGCCCCAATTTTCACTTCCCCAGCAATCAGCAGCAAACAGCCCAGCTGGTGGGACCTCTCTGCCAATCAGGTGCAGGGAGGGCAACCAGCAAAGTGAAAAACATTAAAGGAAAAGCTGCAGGGGGCACTTCCAGCATGATTTACGGTGATCCCTAACTATAAGTTCACTTTTAAAAATGATTGTACATCCACCACACAGAGTCAAATTCTTGTACTGACTTTTTGATCCCCCAAAAGTAGCCCCATTGAAAGCAGCTGGGCTATCTCTGTGTTCAGCAGCTATTTAACATAAGCAAAGGTATCCTATTGGTTGTGTAAATTTAGAAGCGAATTAAAAAAAAGAAATTGGAGATGGCTAGTACTAGTATTCCCAGCTTACAGATACAAGCTGCATTCTTCAAAGCTTAAACACTTACTGCTCTAAAAAAGAATGAAATCCTGATGCCACTGAAGTCAATGCAAGTTTTGCCTCCGGTAAGGCCAAATAGGAAGGGCCCTATTCCCTCCAGCAGCGCCTGGGGAGATGAGGAACAATGGCCAGAAGCTGCTGGAGCATCTCCGTGCAGCTCGTCTATCCTCAAGGAGGGGCTGCAGCTGCTGCCTACCTTTGGCAGTCCAGACGCAGGAGGTGGCAGCAAATGGGCAGAAGTTGCTGCTAGGTGCCAAGAAAAAGCAGGACTTGGCAGTGGGCACAGCCACCTCCCCTCACCGCTGCAGCCGCCTGGAACCCGCGTCAGATCTGTACTGTAGCTCCTCCCCACCGCCACCACCAGCGTCACCTCCGGGCCTGCCCACACCATTCCTCCCTCCCCACCCAAACTGTCCCTGAATACCCCAATCCACTAAGTCCCGGCACTGTCCACACCTTACACCAGCTCCTGCCACGCGCCGGAAGCAGCGTCAGGTGGGCACTGGCATTAGCTGTGGATGCTGCCAGCAGGTTCCAGGTGGCTGCAGCAGCGAGAGGGAGGTGGCCTGCCCAGCAGGACGCAGGTGTGTGTTGGAAGCTGGTGTAAGCTCCGGATGGGGCCGGGACATGGGAGCCCGCCCACCAGCAGCTGGAGCCGCCAGCTCCCCACGGGCTGGATCCCATGATTTTGCAGCCACTCGCCTATAATCAGTTGGTGGGCCATGTTTTGCCCACCCTGCACCATGTTGTACATGATGCTTTATTTCACAACTCAAAAGGGTTATTTTTATGCATCCATGAATACTGAAGGTTACAGGCAGCACAGG
>NW_005842840.1:164272-166431 GCF_000455745.1 Alligator sinensis
CCAGAAACAGAAGAGCACAACTATGATCCAAGACATTGCTCGACACAGTCTTACTAGAATTGCCAAATCACTTTGTGAGCGCCTCTGACTCCCATCACCTACAACCTCTAGTCCTGGCTTGAGTTTTAGGTACAAAAGAAGAAAAAGCTTGAAGTGTTCACTCCACATCTCAAGTGAGAAGCCTTTAAACAGTATGTTGGGGAATCCAATCCCCTGGGGCAGCTCCAGCTTGACCAGCTAGACAGCACTATCCTCCATGAGTGGGGGCAGGACCTTTGGGTCCTGGGTGTTTCTCTCCCCTGTACCCCCATGCCACAACTGCTTCCTACCACAGGTGCAGGCTCCAGGAAGCCAAAACACCAATGTCCCATCAGCTCCCCCCAAACGCACACAACTTACTACTACTAGCTCCATTTTATCCTAACTCTTGAGAAGTAGTTCATGAAGAGACTAAAACAACTCTTACTTCAGTGCTGTTCTCCAAGCAAAGCAAAAATCATAACCAGGACAGCAGTAGAGACATTTTACAAAGAGAACAACAGGAGCAGCTAAAGTTTTATCACTGGAATTTAATAACCATTGGTGAGATGTAATTGTGCTTCAGGAAATGAAAAGAGCTGTTCCTCTAGTATCTCGTTTAGCAGAGCTGATGTGTTAAAACAGGGACTTGTAGTGTAAGTGTAATATAGTAATGTGAGAAAACATACTGTTATGCATGCTATGACAAGGAGAGATGGAAAGAGCATGTAAAGAGGATGACGCTGGTTTCTTTCTTCTCAGCAGTGCAATCTGGAGAGGAGACTAGATGCTGTTCCAAAATAATTCCTGGCACTTGCCATGCAAGCTTATCACTTCCAAAGGTGGTATCAGCAGCTCAGTCCCTACAAATCCATCAAGCTGAGTCTCACCCTGTGCGTCTCTTGCTAATTCACTCCAATATTAGCAGAGGCGAAACAGCAGAAAAGTTTTAATTACACCATCAGTCATTCTGATAAAAAGTTTATTAAAGTGAAAGTGGGAAAGTCTGTTAAATTAAGATGTCAACCAATTCAAGATTACATCTGAACTCTTCTTTGGGGTAGTTTTCCCACTCCTCCCCTCCCCTCCATTTTTCTTTCTGTTTTTGAAGTGGGGGAAGGTTTGGATGCTTGACTGAAATTACTGGGTGTCAGACTTTGTAGTACTGTGAACAATTCAGTGATGAATTGAGACCTCAGATTAAGGTCAGAGCCTAATTTAAACTCCTGGGTACATTTCATGAGTACATAATGGCCTGCAGATAACTGGCTAACCTAACTGGCTCAGTGCTAAACCAAAAGTCTAGCTGTGAAATCCACGCTCAGCTCTGTCTCCAACCTGCTTTGCCATCTTAAAGCAGTCACTTCACCTCTGGTGGCAAAACACAAAGCTCCCTCTTTTTCCCATCCCTTCTTGCAGCAAAAGAAACTGGAAAGAGTCCTGTGCCTGGACTGTACAATGAGCATTGGAAGAGCACTTAGATGAAAGGGATAGTTACTAAATGAATAACCTAACTGTGCAGCCAAACCCACTTTTACTTTATGATAACCAAGAAGATAACATACTTAATTAGTTGGTGACATGTCAAAGCTGTTGATTTTTGATTCCCTGCTTCACTCGGCATGCTTTACTAAGTGCAAAACAAGATTGTGTTTTCTTGCTAGAATCTGACAGGGGGAGAAAGAGATTAAGTATCCTTTCCACTGTACCTCTTACCCTTTCCCCCACATCAGTCACACCAACCTTGGCAAACGTAATGCAAATCCATTCTGTTAGCCACACCAACATCAGGTTTCTTTTCTAGAAGATCATTATGCCTGTGACTTTAGTGACACACTCATCAGGGGAATTAAAGAGTCGGTGAATAGGAGGATAAGCATACATAAGTTATATTCTTTCCATACACAGATCAAGAGAATTGATATCATTACATACTCTGCTAGTAGGGGGAGGAAGAGTAAGAATAAGACACAACACTATGTGAGATTTAAAAAAAAAAAAAGGTATCAAAACATATTGCACTCTGCTTCCCACATTGTTTTGCAGACAGCTTTAATATGTTGTACTAGACCACTACTGACAACAGAAGCTTCAGCTTTTATTGCTGTTAATACCCTGAGCAATTACTGTAACTCAGCAGG
>NW_005842840.1:166442-170926 GCF_000455745.1 Alligator sinensis
GCAGGAACTTCTGCCCAGAATGGCAACTATCACATTGTAATTCAGCATTTCATGAGAGATTCTGTTCAAACATGAAGGCACCTGCTAATGTGCAAAAATTGTACAAATGGGGCTTAACGCATTATTAGAACCTGGTAGATAAAAGCCAACATTCACATTTTTTTTCCCCTCCACTCAAGTTTTTTTCATGGTGTAACAGCATTATACTTGTTAGAGATCACAGCAAAAGCAGCAAATGTGAAAGCAACAACAAAAACTTGTTCAGGAAGCAGGCAACTGCCAGGTTTCAGAGATGCCAAGTTGTGAAAATTACCTAAAAAGATGAGTACTGTAAATAATGGAGAACTCCAGGCAAAAAAAAATAAATAAATAAAAATTCACATGGACATCAATATTGAAGCTATCAATGTGACAGGGGAAAGGAAAGAACATGTTCTCCTGCTCTACAGCCTTGCAAAATTAACCAGAAGAAGGGAGGGGGGGTGGAAGGAGTCAGGAAAAGGAAAGGAAACCTTTAATGGAAACAGATGGTGGGTAATCTAAACTAAATGTGTCACCCTGTGCCAGTAATTATTTATTATTTTAACTTTTAATGATACAAACATTTGTAACACATAAGCAACCAAAAAAGATCCTCAGTTAAGGACCTCATTCTATCTTAAGTTCGCTGTACACGGTGCATCTTGGCGGTTGCAAGGAAGGGACAAAATATAGACACCACCCTTGTAACGTCTAGGCAAGGCACTTGGAGGTTTCCTTCAGTATTCTCACTGTAATAAAAATGTGTAGCCTACTAACGACTTATATTGGGACTTGCTTAACCTTATTTCAAGTGCATAATTTATGTATGGAAAATATTCTCTCTCAAGCTTCCAACTGTTCTCCAACATGTGCCCTTGAACTCAAGATTCATTTAAGGATGGAAAGCACTGAAACAGGATTCAAGTGATTTTTTTTTTTTTTTTTTTTTTTAATGACACCAAAGGATTTCCAAGGTAGGCTGCCCTTACGGAGGAGATGATGGGGTTAAGTCCTCAAGTGACAGTCAGTCAATAACAAAGTAGTTTGACAGGCTCCCAAAAAGCAAAGCTCAATAGCCCGCACATCTCCATCTTTAGCACCTTAGTTACGTGGAACCCAACAGCATATTGCAATATCTAGGCACTATCCAATTCAGGTTTTTAGCCAAAAACAGTAGCTGCCAGTAGGCAATACTATAAATGGGTAGCTATGAGGATTAGAATACAGTTTTGGTGAAATGGTCTATGACAGGGGTTTTCAACCTGTTTTTGGTTGGTGTACCCCCAGCGGCCGGTCAAGAAGAAAGGGAGTCCCTGGCAGCCGATCAACGAGGGAGGTGGGGGGTCCCTCGTGCACAGCGGCGAAGCCAGAAACAGTGGCAGCAAAACCGCAAGTGCCGGTGGCAGAACAGGGAGCGCTCTGCGCCACTGCCACATACCCCCTGGGAGCTTCCCAAGTACCCCCAGGGGTACACAACCCCTGGTCTGCGATTTCAATTCTGTATGCCCCAAGCAACCAGCTGGCTGTTATTGCAGCTTATTGCCTCAGGAGTGACAAAGCAGTTGCTAGAAGTTTACTCAAGGAAGAATTAAGAGAAAGAAAGACTAGAGGCAGAGGTGGGGGGTGGGTGGAGCAGGGTTGGGGGGGGATCACAAGAAGTATTGCTTACCAGTTTGAAGTCTTGAATGCTGCAGATGAAGTATGGGGTGTTCGGCCGGCGACTTTCAATATACACGCAATCTTTAAAAAGAAAGATTTTAAAATAATGGCAATTAACTTCTGTGCTTTAAAGCAAGAATACAAAACAGGTTCTACAGAAAACAGCTTAGACTGGGAAAAAAAACCCCATAATGCTCATTAGCATAACATGTAATTTATTTCAAGCTTCATCTAAAAATAGAAGCTAGATGCTTTATTATGATAAGTAAAGAAATAGATGCATAAAAATTAACTTTGATTTGAATGGACATTTGTTAGGAAAACAAATGAACTCATATAAGACTGTTTGGAATCTAGCTAGTATAATGCCCGGGTCATAACCTGTGAACCAGACCAACACAAGACAGGAAACTAAGCGAATCCCTTGTGGTTCACCCACTATTAAAAACCTAACACAAGCGTATTTTCTTTTCTAATTGTAAAGAAAACCAAGACAACCAATCATAGCTGGAATGCAGTAAACTAAATTAGATTTCCTCAGGGAAGAGCAGACCTTCCTCAAATTACGTTTGACATGACAGTGGCTGAGTAATTATTTGTGTTTGCTTTTGACAACTGGACTTTAAAAGGTTGCTGTAAAATGAGGTCTGTTGTGTTACACACACAATCCTGGCAAGAATCACAGCAAAAGCATTGACTGAGGGGGAAAAAGTACAGCGCTAAATGGAGAAAGAACTGCCTGATTAATGGTAATGACTTTAGAAATGGGAAAATCCACACAGCTTGCTAGAAAGCAGAGATGTTGTTCCCAAAGCCAAGCAAATATTTCATGGAAAGTCACTATGCTCTTTTCATTTATACTCCCATGGATAACTACTCGCTCAGATGCTGGAATATGCTATACACATCAGCTGCCCTATCTATCACTCTCCACAAAATTGCATGCGCTTCTACAAAAAAAAAGTAGGTCTTGCAGAAAAAAAACCCCAAAAACCTCAGGTGCTGAAAGATAAAAGCAGTGTTTTTTCCACTGCCTTCAAAAGCTAATAACTGTAAAAGAAAAATACAAGAAAAAAAGCAACAGCTCTTTTTAGTTTATGTGCTTAACCAATAGCTGGGTTGGGGGTAGATTGTCATAATAATACATATTTCACAGTGATGCAGAGCCATTCTTGCTGAAGGACACGGGGGTTTCATAAATACTACTGGTTTCTAAATAACCAAGTGGTGCTGAGGAATTCCTTCTCTTCCCAATGAAATGCAGCGACTTCGGAGGGGGGCGGGAGGAAGATCAACAGCACCCTACAGAAGCACTTCTAAACTGCAGCTGCAGGAAGCATCTAAGTCAGGGATTGTCAACCCATGGGATTCGGTCCACAGAGCCACTGGATTCAACCGGTGGATGTCTTGCTTTGGAGGACTTTGGCGGCCACCTCTCCTCCCACTGCTGCAGAGACCAGAAGGAACGCTGGCCAGGACGTAGCGCCTGCCCGTCCGCATCTCATCCAGGGGGAGTTACTCCAGCCAGAAAAGCTTGCCTACACATGGTCTAAGTAGCTAGAACACAATTATCTAAGCTGAAAGGCAACGGATGACAGTTTTTAAGGGTCTCTACTACTTCTGGGGTATATTCCAGGACTGAAAGTGGTAAGGAGCCCAGTTTTATCATCTCGCTCAAACTGTGGTAATAGGGAATTTTCCACTGCCTAACCAACTATTTTTCCCATGTATACCCTAAATATTCCCAAAACTTTGGTGTCCAGACTACCACTCAACATTTCCAGGCAGATTACACATGGGCCTAGGTAGAGAACCGCTCCCTCCCCTACATATCAAAGCCAATTTTAAAAAAAGCACCAGTTGAGAAAGGAAGTGTTACATGGGGTTAACACATTTCCTGTCGGCTCTACCAGGCCCGGATGCATGACTCAATCTAGGCAAAACCTGTCTGATGAAAAGCAACCTTTTTGGTTGTGGGTTGGAGGGCAAGGGAAGAGATGCAGGGCAGGAAGGGGACAGTGATAGCACTGGCTGCTTTCCAGGGTATGATGGAAATTAACCTCCACCAATTCGTCAAGCACTAAAGCACAATGAGCGGAAGCTGAACTGCATGCTCAGCTCAGCTACAGAAGGCAAGAAGTAGGTTTCTTAGCCTCCTGAGCCCTGAATACAACAGCTGTATTTCATCTAGAGTGGAAAAGACCCGACTCCAGAAGGTTGCAATTCAGGGTTGCATCCAAACCCATGAAGGATTAAATGCACAGAGTCACCTTCCCTTATGCACTGCAAGTAACTTCCAAGCTGGCAAGTGCCACTCATAGCGGCCCACATCCCTAAAGGACTTGTATGGTATCAAACAACTCAATCACTTTGATGGTCAGAGACTACCTATAACAACCTCCAGCCACAGTGAGAGCTCAAGTGTCCAGGACCCTAGGCAGTTTTATCTGAGAAGTGTTATTCAGATTAAAAAAGAAACCTAAGCCCCTTTAAGCCTCGAAGTTATGGACAGACGGTTTTCTTCCTTTCTAAGACACTTTTCTTCTTTCCTAAATGCTGCGTTGAATCTGCATGAAAAATGAAATCCACTCAAGGAAGATGGAAGTCTAGGTTTGCAGAACAAAGAGAAGGGATGGGCTGTATCAACAGCGCAGCAAACAAAACCAATGGTGGCTGGTTAAATCCTTCGAGTGATAGCCCCCCATCGAGGAATAGCCCTGTATCTGGACTGGCGGAGGGGAGCAGCCTTCCTCCGTTTCCTTAAATGCTTATGCCTTGTTACAGAACAAAAAATCACTTCCTGC
>NW_005842840.1:170936-185646 GCF_000455745.1 Alligator sinensis
GCCTGTAAATCCATATGTCAAATTCCTACACCCAACACTATTATTTGTAAAGCAGGCTACTTTATCACAACAGTCTCTATCCATCAGGACTTGGACTGTTAATCATTTTGTGGCAGCATTTGATAAAGTCAGATGAGCTTGGCACAATGGATTTAAAAAAAAAAAAGAGCTACAAAACCTATTGCTTATTTTATGGAAAGAGTCATAAAAACACAGAGGGATTAGAATCTGGAGCAGTCTGAATTCATAATTTTATCGGCATCAGTCAAGCTTGTCTCCAATTGACAACAGAAATTGAAAGAATGCCCTGTTCTGACCTAGCTTCTTGACTCATTTATAAGATAAAGTGAGAAGAAAATTATAGCAGTGCTTTGAGTCGACGCTCCCATTATAAACACCTAATTTTAGGGGTTTAGAGCACTGACATTTCGGACTGGAATCTGACGTGCGAGTCTCAAACCAAAAAGGGTTTTTTTCTAACTATTTACGTTAGCTAAAAATAATGGCGATGGCCAGCTTCAGATACACAAATGTTAAGTAAAAGGTTTGAGATGCATTCTTGCCGTCACAAAATAAAATGGAAGCATCCGTTTGAAGAAATGCCTGCAAATCTACTTGGATTTGAACCGGTGCTTTTATCACACTGGACTGTGAGGGATTCCCCAGGTGCTCACAGCGAGGCTTAATGGTGGAGCATGTCAGTCATGTTTGCTGCCTCTCATAGCCAAGTTTAGTCCTGGCCTCTTCTGGCGTCTTCTAAAAGATTTGCTTTTGTGTTAAAATGGCCAAAGAATCTCTTTCAATCCAGCTGCTTCCCCCCACTTCCCTCCCAGTCTCTCATCAGGTGTTCGCTGGTTGTAAATCAAAATGCAAGTCAGCTTATAGATGACTCCAAAAAACAGAGTAGCGGTATGTCACAAAGGAGGACAGAACCCAACTACAAGGAGACATCACTGAAGTTGCAGGCAGCCAGCAGGATTCAGCCTTTGTGAGCTTCAAGCTCTCTTAACAGTGAGAGGACTGTACTCAGATAATAAAAGGGAAAAGACAGAAGAGGAGAGAACAACCACACCCATTGCATTAAATCAAACCTGCCTCCTTAACACTGCCCTAAAATTATAGCAGTGGGGTAGACATGGTTGGGAGGGCAAGTGACACCATCGCTCTCTCCCCATCTCCTACAGCCTACTACACAAAGAGGTTAGCAGCCAAATGATTTAAAAATCGGCACGTTCAGCAAATGCTTCATGTCACCGAGGAGGTGGCTGTGGAAAATTAGCCAAGCTATGCATGTTTAAAAGTCTGCCACTGCTCATTTCCAGTAGCCTTTTTTAACAAAACAAATTAGCAGCAAGTTTCAGCATGACCAGCCTACTGTGCTGCAAGCAGATTCATACAGGAGGTGGCAATCTGTTGGGTCAAGAACAAACAAAACTAAAATCCACTTTAAAAAAAAAGGGAGAAGTGTAAATCTGCTCTTGTATTATGGACCTCAATCTCTCGAAGGAGCTATGCAGAGTTGTTTCCAGCCATCAGGTATACAGCTTGCATTTCCGAAGTTTCCCAAACCGAATGGTATATTTATTAAACTGATAGGAACAGCTGCGGCAGCAGCGCAAGTTTTAAAAGCCCCAAATATGATTATGTAATGGACCATAAAGGGCCGTGAATGAGAAGTGCAAGACCCATAACCCTAGTAATGAATAACACACGTACACGACACCAAAATTTCAAAGCTTTCCGCAAACTTTAATCGATTAACTCACAGCACCCCCTGAGAAGCAGGCATGTAAACTGTCATGCACCACACTGCTTTTCTGGCCATCATTATAGCCATGTCTACAATGGCGTGTTACATGGATCTTGTTGGTTTGCTCTAAGTAAAGCTATTTAACAACATCAGACTGAAAAAGCTCACACCTCCCTGGTATCCCAGCTTAAAGGTACATCTTGTATTAATTGCTCCATGTACATAGTTTCGCGCTTACTCAAATTAACTGCTTGGTATTCTGGACAAATATCTCGTGGTGCAATGTTTTACCACTTAAGTCCATGATTTACTCACAGTGCAACGCAGACTAGTTTAATGGACACTACGGCATTCTGGGACTGGGATCAGGCAGCAACCTGCACAATTCCTTTCCTGGCATCCGTTAATTTTTCCGACACCATTTTCAAGCTGTTGTCAAGCACTCCTGAGATCTCTGACTGTTACAGTCATTCATACAAGAAGAATTATAAGCATGGTGCAGGCACGTGGATCTGGCTCTGAACCCCTGCACAGACTTGGTGTCGTCATGACATAGAAGGTCACCAAATCCAACTGCTATTCTTCACAAGCAAACTAGTTTGGTGTTGGTAAATTAAGTCTTGGGATGCTGGTGATGGCAGTAGCATGTGAGGAAGGTGCTACTTTGCTATGTCAAACTTGTCAGTAGCTTATTATGGATGAGATTCCCAAACTACATAGGAGCTACTGATTTGGAACGGGCCTCTTCCTCGCCCCCCACACCTGCCAGATACTTCATAAATAAGAAGGGGCTTTTCCTCTATGAGGCAGCAAAGCCTTATTGATCATTTTGGAAGATTCATCAATGGTGGAAAGGAATAGTCTGGAAAAGGACCACAATGCCAGGATCATTCCACACACTAACTATTTGCTGTAACAGATGAGTACGCTTTCTCCCTCGATTACTACGGATATTCAGGGAGCTGTACTTCTTCCCATCATCCTGGGACATCCAAGTTGCACTGTGCTTCACTGGATTAAAGAGCATGAACAACAAGTTTAACTTATCCTGAGTAATCAGAGAAGGCCAGTGGAGTGTGTGTCAAGGGCCATCCCTGCAGGGAGGGGGTGAATCACCAGCTTCTGTGGGCGGTTGCCACCCCTATCCCCACACCGGCTGATATGCCCCAGACCCTGCACACCCCTAGGGATGGCTCTGTCAAGAGCAATGGTGCTCAACCTTTTTGGCCAGTGAGCCAGATACCCTGTCCATTTGCAGACCAGATCCAGTTGGTGGCCCCAATCCAGCCCCCAGAGTGGATGTGATGGGACCCGTCCAGCCGCACAGGGGGAAGGGGGTATGGCCCAGTCCCTACCCTACCACATGGGGGTGATGTGGGCATGGCCCAGCCCCGCAGGGAGAATGGGGCATGGGCCCAACCCATCCTGGTCATGCAGGAAGAAGGGGCCTGACCCAGCTCCAATTCTCCATGCAGGGGTTGGGAATTTGGAAGCAGGAGAAGGAAGCAGTATTGCCACTGCTACCCTACTGACAAACTGCCCAACCTGTGGGCTGGACACTATGGCGCCACAGGCTGGACTGGCATGCGGGTCAAAAGCTAAGCACCCCCGGTCTAAAGAATCAATGGGCAGGTGACAACAGTTTATGCAAAGGTGGGATGTTTCTCTTTGAGTTCATCATGTGGCAAATGTCTGCTGCATTTTGAAGTCAGGGAGACATTCTGGTGGATGGATGGGAGCAGACTTTCTGAATATTATGAAAAGCTCAGGAAGGCACCTCAACAAAAATGCCTCTAATCACAGAAGCGAAGTCAGGACCACAGTGCATTCCTACTATGGATGCTGGGGGCATCCCTATCTAATCAATGTACAGTAATCAAGGTACCATACTTGTCTAATTTTACTCTGTCATTTATGGGTTGGCTACACCTCAGTGAAATTTTTCAGTTGATGTGCCAAAAAGTATTTATTAAACTCTTATTAAAAGTCATAGGTAATGAATGCACTGCTTTTCTGCAAGGAGCAAAGCCCAAACAACATGGTGCCAACAGTAGACTACAGGAATAGGAGCACAGTCAAATAAGGAGTTCTCAAGCTTCTGCAAGGATATGGCTAAAAATGTTCACCTTCTCCAACTCCTTTGGAGGGGTGAATGTCACGGGAAAGCCCCATGATTTGGTGGATTAGACACTGGCCTCAAAAAGGTATGTTCCCAGTAGTTTGCAGGACGTTTGGGAAGTTGGGCGGAGTGCTGGATCTCTATAATAAAAGGTGACCCATCACAGCTGTTGACTTTTTTGTCAAGTCCCTTTCCAGAAGATTGTGCTCCATTTCTCAGACCTCTGAGGAAGCTCCAGGAAACATCTCATCACAACACTGCCTTCAGGAACCCACCCCCCAGGCTCCCTTCGAGACTGTAAAACATTTTTCCTTCAAAGCCTACAGGAAGGTGTTCAGTACTGAACCAGTAGAAAATGATTCCTATAGATCCACCCTGAAGGGAGACATAACACCAAGACAAAGTAATTTATACCTGGTGTGTAACTGCATAAGGACACACATTGCTTACTGATACCACTCCCTGCCGCAATGTTGTCAGGCCGGCTGATGGTGGAGCTCTCTTCTTTATTCGTTTCGGCATGGCTGTCCACATTAGGTTCTTGCATAAATGTCCAAATCTGACAGGTCATAATTTCTGTCTCTCCTGATATTCTTCTTTTGTTTGGATCCCAGGACATATGTGGGGTCAGAATAACTTTCAGTGGGCATTTCTTTGCTTGCCTTGATGTCTGAGGTGCTCTCTTGAGGGTAGCTTTCATTCTCTGGTCCTGCAGTAGCACTACTTGCAAAAACATCATCTGGTTTTTCATAGCATGGGCAGCTAGTAGAAACACTACCATAGGTGCTGCTCTGGTCCCTTGCCTTCAAGTACTTCAGCCAAAACTTTTTTGTGCTTTGATTCTGTGCTGGGACAAGCTATGAGAATGCCTTCTTGCCTTCGTTCGCTCCAAGGGTCTTATCAATGCCAACATGCCTGTGACTTTTTCAAATGCAACTCTTCAAAGAGGGAAAATGAGCAAGACTTCTGAAAGGACCCGTACAGAAACAAAGGTGAAAGAAGCATGCCTGCCAGAAGAGGTACATGAACAATGAAGTACCCTGCACCACAAAGTAGTAGTTAAAAAGAAAGATCCAGTCAGAATGACGCAGAAGCAATGCAAGACATGTTGACACAGGCACAAAGCAATGGACTCTGGGAGTTGGGAAGACCACCAAAAGCAGGATAATTAGGAATGTCATCCACACAAAACTAAGAGAAGAAACTCACAGCAAAGCGGGTTTACTCCTGTCCCAAGGAAGACTACTACAGCCCGAGATGCCCAATAATTTGAACAGGATGAGGGTAGGGATATGGCTATGTATGTATGCACGTCAGGGATATTAAGAAGACCGAACTAGTTGTTTCAATGCAACATCCCTAGGTAGACGCAACTTAAGAGTATGAAAGTGTCGACAAAACAGAGTTTATTATGGAGTCACACCTGGTTATATGCACCCATTTTTCACTGATCTCAGATCCCTGTAAAATTTTACACAATGAAATGCAGTAAGGATGGAGGGTCCCATTTCATATGAAATTGCCAGGTTTGACATTTTCTCGCCACCTTAAAGTCAGTTCAGTTTTGTGGCCACTTGGCACCAACTGCAAATGATGACCCATTCTTCAGGAGGAAGAGAAAGCCAAAAAGTAGCTCTAAAAAATCATAAACCAAACAGGAGTGCCCTCACGCTGTCAAAATGTAGGTGCTTCTAAACCACTTCGCTGATCAACAGGTTTATATAAATTGAGCAATAGGTATTCTCTGCCTAGGAAATCATAGACTAAAGCCATCTGTCATGCTGCAGCACACAATGAACCTGTATGCAATCTTCTTAACAGCCAACTCAAAGAACACTGCTGGCACTTGCCTTAACAGCCACTAATCTAGCTAAGGATTCCCAGTAAGCCCCACATTTCAGACATTTCCTTGTTCTTGCAAGATACTTTTGGGGGCAGGGGGGAGATCTTTTCTTTTTCCCCCTGCCCCCATTATCTAACATTTGATCACCTTCTGTTCGGGAGATATTTAACACAGCCCTAAATTCATTACAAAACTAACTGCTCTCCAAAAATGTATTTGCCAAGTGAAATGTTCCTTGCTATCAAGCAGTTCAGTGCTCTGTCTACACCTAGTTGTGTATGATGCACAACGCACAAGACAACTGAACATCCAAGGAAACCCTACCAGATACCTCAATTACATGGACATTTGTGTAAAACGGACCAAAATAGCAAATCAGCCATTTCAGTTTGCGTCTACACCTCTAGGTTGAGTGAATCATCCGTCTGTCCTTCCAGAATCCAGTCTGACAAGCAATGGACTAACTCAGCCACAGCTACTGACATCCTGCAGCTGCAGGGCACTGCATCTGCACAGAAGCTTCAACACGCCAAGTCTCCTGCAAAGCGTAATGCAACGGGATAGCACGACAAATGCCCATGAACAACGCTGTCTTGACTTCACACCTGATGCTTGCTCCTTGTTATGCTTTGACTATTGTAACCTCTTTCTTCAAGCCCCAGCTGTCTTCAGCCCTGCCTTGCAGAACGCCTCTGCCTACATCACGCAGTGGCCCGAGAGGTATCCACAGCAGCACAGATTGCAGCATCTCTTTGGCGTGCTGTTCTTATCCGGGACCACTTCAGAATGACTGTCCTTACATTTAAAGACTTTCACGGCCTCTACAGTACTTAGTTCCCAGGCCTCCACTACTCCACCCTTGCTCCTCTTTTGCTGCTTGCTTCTCTTCTGTCCCTCGCACAAAACTACATTGATGGTAGAAACGCAAGGCACTAGTCCTTTGGCCTGCAGGCACAGATTGCAGTCTTCTCAGCTGGGGCGATGAGAGCTGCTGGCGGCAGACACTCCCCAGGCCTATGACTTGTTACCCACCATGCTTCCAAGGCACTACCTTGGCTGAGTTGACAGGAGGAAAAAAAGAGGCTTCATTACCTTCATCGCTGCAACGTAAGAAAGCCATAAAGGACAGCTGATGGGATTCACTGCTTGTCTTCTGCCACCAGTGCATTTGGCTTCTTCCTTCTTTCACACAAACCATTACAGATTGAAATACCAGCTGTCAAATCTCCCCCTCCAATTTGGAGCCAGGAAACATTTCCATGACACATGCTACCGATTCATTATGCTTTTGAGTATATGGGTGTTCATCCCAGGTGTCTCCATGCCAAAAGGTTACCATAATGCTCATGTGCCCCTTTACAAATCAAAGCTGGAACATATGGGCTTAAGGAAACCTTTTGTAAAGGAAAGAACAAAACCCCCTCGCCTTTCCCAGTACATGAAGCTCCTTCCTCTCTCTCTAATGTGTTGCATGTAGTAAACACCACCACAATTAGGAGCCTTTCAGGTCTTAGCTAATATATGAGTCAACACTTGCATCATCCAAGCCTAAAAAAGCCTTAAGCTTTCTGTCCTGCATTTTCTTCCACAGAAAAGCTATTCCTTGAAAGCCACCAACAAGGAATGTCTACAGTCTCCCCCCTCCCCGTCATTTCAAGTCACAAGCTTACATTTCAAAGTCTAGCTGTAAGCAACTTGAGCTCCAACATATATACACATTTCCCTGCACTGACATCCCAGTTTTCTCTTAGGATTGCTAGCGCTCTCATTTTTGCCTTCCATCAAATATTTAACTTCAAGAATCTAACATTCTGAAAAGATTAGGCTTGATTTCTAATCCTGCCCTCACCCTCTCACAGCAACTTTAATAAAAAAGAAAAATGAGGACAATGGCTAGCCTAGCAGCTTACATACCACCGTCTTAAAAATCTCTTGTCAAGTAAATGGATGGAACATCAAACTCCTGTACCCCAGCAGAACATGTGCCGCCACTTGAGAGCCCTGGGGCCATCCAGCTGATGTGCTGTAACAACCACTGCTTATTACGCTAATCGTAGTGATCTTACTGTAACTTTATGCTTCCCTTGCCTGCATGTTACAACCACCTGTTGCGTCTCATCTTGCGTATTTGGACTGTGAACTCTCTTGGGTGAGGGACCATCTTCTGTGGGCACGCATAGGTGCCCACACAGGTTCATGTGCATACATGAATGCACACACATACAGGGGCCTGCATGCACTGCTTGGCCAAAAGTGGCATAGCTAGGTAACACTGCAGTAGAAATAAAGTTCACATTATGTGCTGGTCAGAGCAATCCTAAAAGGACAGAGTCTCCAAAGAAGCCCTGGAAATCAAAGCTACCGTCTCATCATTAGAGCAGACTTATGTATTCTTTAAAACAGGCAAGTAAACAGAGTGGTTTTTATTAATAGGGACTTCGTTTCTGGGGGTAAGGACTATATTCACACACACAATGAATGCACCCAGCAAAATAAAATAATTATGAGGAAGAAGACACAAACGTCTGCTGGAGGCAAGTTCACAAACAAGTGACACTGCCTTCAAAATGCACTACCTTTTCCCTCTTCTTAAAATCAGTTTTATTGTGTAGCAAGAAGGAAAAACACATTCTATATACCAGAAAATACAGTCTGAGCAGAGGCTAGTATTACAATACAGTACCTTTCAATTGATCCAAAAAAAATTTAGTCTCTCCATGCTCAGTGAATCTTGCCCTCTCTCCAAATAAGGCTGACTTATCAATCTGCTGAAAATGGAAACACCAACAGACCTTTAACTACAGCCGCTACAAACAGTATGCTGCTTTAATAACCAAGGATTAAGAAACACATACAAAGAGAGGAATGCACTGGGAATATTATATGCATGGCTTTCAAGGGAAAAATATCACCAATGACAGGTAGGGAGGTATAAAGTTACCTCTTTTCCCCATATGGCTGACAACAAACAAATTGCTAGTCTGATCTTTTAGTGTCACTTCCTGCTGAGCAGACTTCAAGCAACACTGTTGGCTCCTTGTCAGAAAACAATGTGCTTGAGCCCTGTTCTTCAATAAATGGTTCAACCAATTTGCAGTGTTCACTTGAAAAACACAGGAGTATTCATGACGCCTAGGCTGTAGTTCTTATTTGGCAAATGATTTTATTATAAACTGGTATCATAGTGAATCCATTTTCTTTAAGGGGTTTCTGCTGCTGTTTAATGGACTGTCAGTATAATTTAGATTTCATCTATTGAAACTCATTCAAGCCTGGCTCCTGATTGTACAATAAATTGAACATATTTCTATTCAACAAAATTAATGACAGTTAATTGTAGTCTGCAGCTCCCAATTTTATAAAAGCAACTGTTCTGCAGTTCAGGCATCAAGCTACATGATTTCCCACACCAATTATTTTTTCTACACTTACTGTGCATGCCCACAATATTTCATAGGGCTCCCCCTGCAAGGCTAACACAAAATTTAAAGTAGTATTTGGTTTACAGCTCTGACGCACACCTCTGATTTTCCTACAAAAAGCAAATCAGCTGCTGGGAAAAGAAAGACAAAAATCAATAGATGTTCAACATGCTCAGTCACTAAATGCATAGCAAAAGGTCATTTAGGTTTGGTTTGGTTTTTAAATAAAAAGAGAAGTCAGAAACAGCAGGGCTAAATGTGTGTATAATTACCTTGAGACCTCGTCTAACTTTCTGAAACGCCCAAACAATGTAAGAGCTGGGCTGACTCAACATCTCTTCCTTCAGACAGATAAAACTTACTGTACGTGTGGCCTTAAAAAACCCCCCAAAAAACAGTCCTTTCTGATTTCCATAGATAGCAAAGACTCTGTGGAGCATTTCATAAGAGACAGCAGGCATTTGCTCCAAAACTGTCAGCCAAAACTCCCTTCCCAGTGTTGTAAAATATGCTACTTTCCAAACGTCTACCTGGCTATGATTCACCCGCACCAAAAGGAGCCAACTTTGAATGATTCTTTATGGTTACAGCTTATAAAGTGCTTTAGGATCTTTTCTGGATGAAAAGTGGTCTAACAATAAAACGTGCAACGGTGCATTTTCAGGAGTGTTCTAGCAGAGTCTCTAGCTTTCTTTAAACAGAGCGTTTCTCCAAGTGTGAAAATACAAATAAGTTTCCATGGAGGAAATATGAGATACATAGGACTTATCCAAGATATCAAGCATACTGATATAGAAATAAACAGTGGAGAGATGGGAGTCCAGGAAGGGTGGTCATTCCTAAAGGGAGAAATCCTACAGGGGCAGAAGGAGACAATCCTATTGAGCAGCAAAAGGGGCCAAGAAACCCTCCTGGCTGAACAGGGAAATCCAGAAAAGCCTAGGAGCAAAAAAGAAGAGACAATACAGGCTGTGGAAGCAGGGAGTAGCTACCAACGTGGAGTACACCTACTTGGCCGGCACTTGCAGGGAGGCAGGCAGAAAGACCAAAGCAGAAATGGACCTTAGGCTGGCAACAAAAACTGAAGGCAACAAAAAGTCCTTCTTCAGATATATAGAGAGTAAAAAGAAGGCACAGGGTAGCATAGGACCCCTACAGGATAAACTAGGGCAATTAGTGACAGATTGGGGGGGATGAGTTTTTTGCCCCTCTATTCCTGAACACAGATCAGGACAAATCTTCCAGTTGGACCATAGACAGGCACAAGAGGGAAACTAGCCTACCAACTGTTAGCGCTGACTTAGCAAAGAGACACTTGGAGGGGCTGGATGTGTTTAAGTCAGCAGGGCCAGATGAACTTCATCCAAGGGTGCTGAAGGAATTGGCCAGCGTCACAGCAGAGCCGCTGGCACGGATGTTTGAGCACTCATGGTGCTCAGGTCAGGTCCCAGAGGACTGGAAAAGGGCCAATGTGGTCCCTATTTTCAAGACGGGGAGGAAGGAGGATCTGAGTAACTATACACCAGTTAGTCTCATCTCTATCCTCGGGAAAACCTTTGAAAAAATTAAGGATCACATTTGTGGGAGTCCAGCAGGGAAAGCAATGCTGAAGGGCAACCAGCAGAGATTCATAACAGGTAGATCCTGCCCGACTAACCTTGTTTCTTTTTATGACCAGGTCACAAAATGCTTAGACACAGGAATTGAGGTAGATGTCATCTACTTGGATTTTAAGAAGGCCTTCAACACAGTATCTCATCCTAGTTTCACAGATAAACCGAGCGGCTGTGACATAGATGATTACACGGTCAGGTGGGTGGCAAATCGGCTTGGGGGCCGCACCCAGAGAGTGCTGGTGGATGGGTCGATATCAACCTGGAAAGACGTGGGCAGTGGAGTCCCACAAGACTGGTCCTTGGACTTGTGTTGTTCAACCACTTCAGTGACTTGGATGAGGGCACGGAAAGCATTCAGTCCAAATTCGCAGATGATACCAAACGATAGGGGAAAGTTAACACACTAGAGGGTAGGGAATGAATCCAGGCGGATCTGGATGGGTTGGAAAAGTGGGCAGCACAGAATAGGATGCAGTTCAAGGACAAGTGCAAGGCGCTGCACCTGGGCAGCAGGAATCACCAGCACGTTTTACAGGCTGGGGGAGGACCTTCTCAGCAGCACAGCAGCAGCAAAGGATCCTTCAGTCATTGTTGACACCAAGATGAACAAGAGTTGTCAATGTGACGAAGCGATCAGTAAAGAGAACTACGCTTTATCGTGTATTAGAAGGAGCATGACAAACAGGTCCAAGGAGGTGATACTTCCCCTTTATACAGCATTGGCCAGGCTGCAGTTGGAGTACTGCGTCCGGTTTTGGGCGCTGCACTTCAAGAGGGATGTGGATAACCTCAAGAGGGTTCAGAGGAGGGCCACTCACATGGTTGGGGGCCTGCGGACAAAGCCCTACGAGAAGACATTGAGGACCCTGGATCTCGTCAGCCTCCGCAAGAGAATGCTGAGAGGTGATCTTGTGACTGCTTACAAATGCACCGGTGGAGGGCAGCAAGGAATAGGAGATGCTCCATTTATCAGGACACCCTTTGGAGTAACTAGGAACAATGGTCACAAACTGACGGAGAGCAGACATCAGGAAGATCTTCTTTACTGTGAGGGTTGCCAGAATCTGGAACGGGCTCCCAAGGGAGGTGGTGCTCTCCCCTACCCTGGGGGTCTTTAAGAGGAGGCTGGACATGCACCTGGCTGGAGTCGTCTGACCCCAGGGCTCTTTCCTGCCCAGGGCATGGGGGTCAGACTCGATGATCTACTGAGTATTCAGTCATTGCCAGCAGGAGAAACTACAGATGGGTATTTTGAATTTTACTGACCAGAGACACCAAAATGCCTTTAAGAAAGTCACTTAATCATTTTGTAAATAAAGTATTTGCCACGATTTTTAAATCTTCTCAGCAGATAAGAACTCTCCTTTACGTCTTTGTGGTTTGTCATGTGAACATACACATAAGGACAGAAGAGGGACTTCAAACTTCTAGGTCTGGTGCCCCAAATCTAGCACAGACTCCAGCAAATCTTACATCTTTTCCATGCTTACCTGTCCAGTTTAAAAGTAAGGGGTATTATTCTGCCACAGAGGATGAATACAGTTTATCTGTAAAGCCTTTTAAGATCTTCAAAACCACCTATGACATCAATACAGCTTTTATAATAAAAACTTCCCCATTTGAACAGCTGATAGATGTAGCTACTTGATTAGGCAAACAGATAAAGAGTAACCTATCTTCTCAATTGCTGGAGCAGCTCTGAGCAGAAACAGGTGCTTTGGAGTAAAGAACTAAATGAATGCATCACTTCAGTGATTTGAAATCTCTGATCGGGAAGATTTCCACATTATTCTGTGTTTAAAATAGCTGCATTCTCTGTCTCTTCAAAGCTCACTGTGCTGCAAATACAGACATTTATGGTGAGTAAGCCTGTCTGTTACTCTCCCTGTTGGCTCGCAATTTGATAGCCATCCACCTGCCATTTGTATAATCAAACCTAGTAGTTTTAAACAAAGTATTTGTATCTAAAAACCTAAGTGCTACACTTATTCTCCAAAATGAAATGGGAGACTCTGCTATTGTTTAAATTGTAAACGGCTTTGACGTGCTTTTTATAAAGAACAAATTAGTGCAGCTGCTGTAACGCTGATCTTATAGCAGAAGTGCATTTCAACATGATGCCTTTGTTTTTGTTTTGCTTCTTTTTTTTTCCAAGAAAAAATTTCTTAATATCCTAGACACCTGCCAAGACGTGTGCCTACTTCCCTACAGTACAGAATTAAAAACAAGGATTACCATACTTACAATAAAGATGAACATTACCTTGTTGGAAATAAACAACAAACATCTCAATGGAAATACCAGGCAATACAAGAATTCTTTGTTTAGAAAGGATTAGAAGCCCTTACCAATCAAAACCACAAACCCTAGGATGCTGGGATGAGATGAACACAGATTTTCTAGACCCGGGTGATCAAGAATGGAAGGGTTTCTGGTCTGAAATCTTGCCACAACAGAGTACCAGAAGCAAAAGGTGAAAGGAAAGCACCCATAACGCCTTGACCTCTGAATGGAAAAGGAAGGCTGGACAAAGAAATGTCTCTGGTTGATATCACTTCGCTCAACAGGAGGGTTAGACAGATAGATGGACAGACAGATGGACTGAGGCTGCCTCTTTCATGATCACAAACACCCCACCCTTGGTTATCCTTAGTTCAGTGCAAATTTCTTTAGGAAGAAAGGTGAACACATTCGCCAAGTCTTTTGTCCAGTAGCATTCACCCATGTTATAGAACGAGCTATGTCATTCAGTACATTTCAATTTTATCTTGCCAGTGGTAACCAACTGAGCAGACACCATTGAGATGTGAACATTTTTTAAATAAATTCCTTTTCACCATTTAAGCTGTATTTACCTCTAGCATTTCACACTCCATTTGGACACTGAAAATAGAGTAGCAGTTTCACTAATTATAGCCTGTTTCACTCATTAGTTTTCATGCACTTCCAGGATTGTATCCGAGTTGTAAGTGTAGGGGAATGTTTACAATCAACACCCAACACTGTGTCATCTTTTTTTTCTTGAAATGCTGAAAAACCATGGCTTTTCCAAAGCCTGCATTCTGAAGCTGAACTGCAGGACTGTCTCCAGTTAACTCCATTTACGGAGAAGAAATGTCTTCTCCCCCCACAAAACTTCAGAACGATGTGCTGACCAAAACAGGCGCAACTTTCTACTGAGGCTTAAAAGTAAAGTACAAATCTTCAGAGGCCATCAAGCACAGAAACTACAAGAGCAATTCAGCAGCTCCATCCCATGAAAAATGCTCAGAGATTTTTTTCCCCCCCACCCTTGGGACAATTATTCAAACTCAATCCCAGTAGCATTTCTACCTCACATTTCCGTTTGCCCAGTTTTATAATGGCGTGTTATATTCCACATTAATAAGTGTTATTCTGTGTAGGAGTTGTAATCTTCCTATGTTCATCAGCTGCAAAAGTAATTCCCTAATGCAATTTGCAAAGCCCCTGGTATCTGTGCACCATGAGTACCTATGGTAATTAAACCATGGCTTTTCAATTATATCTACTGCTGCTGCCATGTACCAAAAACGTATCAATAAGGTCTTAATGTGAAACTTCACCCTACAGACCTTGCAAAAGCTCAAAATGCCTTAGTTTGACAGGATATTTTATTTTTAGAAGTCTAAGCTTTTTTGGTGTAGGCAGTGCAGCACCACCACACATGCACAGAACTTGCAGCATAGAGATGATTTTTAATAAGGTTTCATTATAACAGTCAATGATGGAACATCTTCTTGATTTGTTGTGAGAAGACATGCAGGGATGAAGATGCCTGAAAGGGGACGAATGCCCACACAGAGTGATCACCTCATCTAAAACGCCGCACTTGCGCAGGGCTCATTTGCTATGAGAAATCCATCAAGCACTCTCTCACTTCTACAGATTAATGTACAAGGGACAGTATGAGAAATGACATTAGATTAACATTAACACTCT
>NW_005842840.1:185677-203559 GCF_000455745.1 Alligator sinensis
CCCTGCTTCTCCCCCCGTCTATTACCCGGTTTGAGGATCCGCACAGATAGCAAAGCAAAAACAAAGACAAAACTATTTGTTGGATCAACCTCTATTGATCAGCCTTAAGTGGGACTCCATCTGTCGAGCATTAACAGCTGCCCCACATACAGAAAAGAAAGAAAACAATGCCCACTGCATTTAGATAGAAAACAAAAGAAACCGAACTTCAGAAGTTGGAAATGCAGTTTTTATTCTCTTCCTATTAATGGGCCATACAGAAATATCACCTCAGTGCTCCTCCTTGCAAAAGAGGTTCATAAGTAAACAAGTCTAACAAGCAGTTTGCTATCTATATTCAATTAAAACATGAAGGCAGGGTAGGAACTGATGCCCTCTGAAAAGAAACTTGAAAGCCTGCACCATACACCTATGAATTGCCAATGCATTCTGTCCCTTGATTCAAATTATTTTGAACCCTTAGGATTGCTCACCTAGTCACCTATATTAACACATTTCTCATAACATTTCAAGTCCTGAAAATGAAAAGGAAATTACAAACAACTGCTACCTATGAAAAGCTCCAGTGGTAAATCATTTAAGCAACCCAAACTTAACAGGGCTTGGAAATGCCAGCAATCTCTACGTGCTTCAATCCAGTTCAAAGAGAAACCTTCTGGGCTGCCTTTGTACAGTTTGTTGACCTTCTTGGCTTGCTGCAAGGCTTGGCTGTTTACCCAGACCCTCTCTCCCTCTCTTCTGCATTATTAAAAAGGGTGGATCAACAGAGAACGGTTTTAACCGAGACAGGGTTGTCCTTATGATGGTCTCTTAAAATAGAAAAATCTCAAGTGGTAGTGGGGAGGGGAATGCTTTGAGAGGGGTGTTGTTTGATTTTTTTTTTTTTTATGATGATGATTTTGATTGTTCATGTGCTTCAAAGTGATTAAAGGTGCACTGGTATACATCTGAAAAATAAAGGGCATGCTTGTCAACTCCCAAGCAGCTGTGGTTTCTGAAGTTTATAATTCACAGCAACTGAAGATGTGATACTAAACTGCAAACTCTTTAGAAGTTATATTACTATTTCAGTAACAGAGGTGACACATGAAGAGCAGGGAGAGCAGATGGGGTTAGAACATATGCAGATTAAAGTGCTAATCTTGCAAAGAAATCTGGGCAGACCTAAGCGTTCACCCATGCAGATCCCCAAGAAGGATCAGGGCAACATAGCCTAAATTGGAAGGGAGAAGTCTGCCTGCAAGAGCTTCTGAAGGTACACTTATAGCTTCTAATGGGATGATAAATTGCATTTTATGCAGATGACTCAGCAAAGAAACTAGCATTTAAAATTCTCAGCACAGGGAGATTCCCCCCCACCCCTAAAAAATTACTGAAAAGCAAGTTGTTTCCTAGAAAACAAGGGCGAGAGAGAGTGCGAGCATGCTTGCTTTTATATATATATATATATATATAAAATTTTAATTCTGGCACGCCTGCCTCTCAGCTGGTGAGGCTGTCAGAATAAATAGAAAGCAATATCTGGAAAAATGACAAACACATGGGTCAATGTCAAATGCAAGCCAATCGCTGTCAGGGCAAGCGCCAAATTCCTGCATTTCAATTTCACTAGTGTTCTCCAACTCGGATACCGCTAGCCCACTTCAAAACCAAACTGCTTCCTCTCCCTTTTTTCCCCATTCTTCTTTTTTTCATTTTTATTAAGAGTTTTTATAAAACTGATAGAGGAATTCAGATTAAAACAACTGTCTCAGCAATTTCCTCAGTTACAACAAGGCAAAGCATCTATCTATAATTATAATAAAGGGAACATTTAACAATTAATTGAGCCAGCAAAAGCTAAACCTCGGGAGTTTGGGAGTTCAAATGCTTGCTTGCTAAGCAAAAGGGCAGTGGATTTTAACATAACTGCAGGAAATCTCAGTCCAATTAGACGCTAGGTAAATACAATTTGGGTTCCACTGCGACTGGAATTCTATTTGATGCAGTCCAGCGGACAGACATTACAGCCAAGCCTAGAAATGCAAACAAAAGCTGCCCAGCCATCTTCTGTTGCTTTCTCACTGGACCAGTGCAATAAGCCAACACCTCCAGGCTCCCAGAGCAAGCCAGAGTGGACTGCAGGCTATTTCATAAGGCTTGCTTTGAAAAATGACCACATGAACTATAATCACAGAATATATCAAAGTGGAAAGTCTGTAAGATCTTGCTTTGACGCATCTTGTGACAGCCGTGTGGCAGTATTTCACAAGAGTACTTTTCTGACCTGCTAATTCAGCATCTCTTTGGTCATCCGATGCCTGCCCAGACAACAGCTTAAGGGGTAATGCTTCCTCTTAAACTGCACTTAAATTTTTTTTGTTAGATTTCGTTCCTTAACTGATGTCACCTATATCCTCAGAGGCAGTAGCTCTCAAAATGTTCCACTCAAGTTACCTTCTCTCATAACAAGATCAAGGAAGACCTGCTTTCCAATGCCATAAACATGATCCATGACGTTTCATGGGCCACTATGAATAGCAGGCAGGTCTTGCAAGGTGCAAGCCAAGGCTAGCTACAGGCCCAAGACTGTTGCTTCTCAGGAAATACAAAAAACTGGCTCCTGCCCATTATGGTCAGTAAGATGTTAGGGCATTTATGATGTCCGAAACCTGTTTTCTGATATTAGAACTATGATGCCGAGCTGCGAAACTGGTGGAGCTCTGGTTGAGAGAGATGCCTCTATCTACCAGACCATGGTCTTCTATTCAAGCAGTAACTTTCCTTGGATTATATTTTACTGATTCTCATGGGATCAGCAATGAGTCATTTAGCAGTTTGTACTCTTACCTACACAATTTATACCAAGTGTTGCACTACTACATCCCTGATTATGCTAAAAATGGTATTTCATTCAGCGTCTCTTCAATCTGGAGTTCAGATTTTGCATTATTCTAGGAACACCTACCAACAGTGATTTCTCCTAGAACGAGCTCTGAGCTCATTCAACCCAAATGACCACACTATCCTCAAAGATAACAGACGGTGGCCAAAGGTGTTATTCTTCCTGTAGAAACACATTTACCCCCCCTGTTACCACGCCTGCAGTTCTTCTGCTGCATTTGCTGTTTATGTAGTTCCTGATGTCATTGCTGGAATGGATCCTTACAAATCCTTTTAATCCTCATAGATCCTTTTAAATGTTTCTGGACAGCTACAGCAAAACACTGCCCTCATTTCCAAGTGATATACAGGATAATTTGTTTTTCTGTTGATGGGTCTAAAAGGACCATCATTATTCCAACCAAATTCTCATACTCATAACATGGCTACAACCCAGTCAGAGAAAAAACTCTTTCTTGTCAGGCACCAGGTTTTTCTACAAGCAGCATTCCCTTTTGACCTTCCAAGTGAGAAAAGGGATTCTTTTGGGATTATTCTGTTTATCAAGGCAGGTGTATAAAAGGTGTTCAGTTAAGAGACAGGCCCATTCAAAAGCTGGAAAAACATCCACAGACCTTTAGAGGTAAAAAGGCCTTCCACTTGCAATAGGAGCCACAAACTTTAATCAACAACTTCTGCAATCCGATTTGGTTAAAAGCCTGATCCCTTTCCACCCAAAGCCAAGCGTGCTCAGAGGTCATCTGTCCGGAGACCCGAGGAAGATTAATCAGAAAGCTGAAAAACACACATGCAGGCATGAAACCGCTACCATGCAGTAATTCGGTCTGGATAGGTAACACTGAATGGGCTTGCCTACTTGCAGTAAACTAATTAGCCCTGCAGTAAAACATCACTATCTACACGGTGCTGTTAGGATGGAGTAAACTAATTAACTCCATTGGAGGACAGACTGCCAAACACAAGCACTATCCGATAGTGGAGTTATTTACTCCGGCACAGCGCACATGCAGACACTACCAGGGCCGGCTGGGGCATGAGTGTGCTCCACTGCTGCCTGATGGCTAGCCCCACACTGAAGCACCCTCGTGCCCCAGCCAGTCCCTCCGCAGCACGTTGAACCAGGTCAGAGCAGCCGGCCCGGGCTGGCAGGCTAGCCCCCGGGTCCCTCATCAGCCGCAGCTGTTCCACCCTGGCTCAACGACCTGGGTGCATGTGCAAACGCAGCACAAACTCCAGCACAAACTGCACCAGAGTTCATTCAGCTGCATTAATTGAACATGTAGACGTGCCCAATGGAACTTCCTAGGAGCAGACGCCGTGCCTAGTGCACAGTAACTCTCCCACGCAGTACAGTTACTTCACAGTTTTCAAATGGTAACTTTACCATAGACTTGAATGATTTATTATGCAGTAGTGCTGTGCATCATGTGTCTGCTCCACTGTGACTACATGGTAACCTCAATTTACTATACAGTGAATGTGTCATGTGCTCCACCCCCTCAGCCAGAAGTCCAGAAGAGCAGCATGGCTATTTTTAATATCTTTTCAGTGTTCTTTCATGTCCATGCCCTCTGGAAACAGGCAGCTAAATAAGAAGTTGCCAGACTTTCACACTCAGGTGAAGGGTATACCATCCAACTACTCGTTTTCCATCACATGGTGCCCTCTTTTACCCATAGCAAAATCAGGAATATCACATTATAATCAACTGCAGCTTCAAATTCTTCAAGAAAAAAAAAAACCAACCCAAAACCTAACATGCCCCACTTAAACCTATGACTTTCTTTGATTATGAACTTACTGAGGCAATACACACATGATGACAGACTGGATACAAATAATCCCAGTAAGCATCTACTCCCTTCTAAGAAAAAAAGGGCAGCTGGCACAAGCTAGCAGCTGCTTTTCTGTTCCGTTCTCTCAACGAACAAGATAGTAAACTGCTATGTATACTTAGGTAAACTGCCAAATGAAGTTCAACATATGCACACAGCCCTATTGCCTCTCTACACCCAGGGTTGGGCTTGTCTTTCCGCACCCAGTGTATTGCCAAACAGGCTGAAGCACTGGAACATGGGGAAAAAGAACAAACAAATCAGGGGAGCTGCCCTATAAAGTGCCAGCTGCTGATGTCCAATACAAAGGACAGCACGTGTTTTTCCTCATAAGGTAATGACCTTTGGGATGTTCTCCTGCAGAAAAACCAAGAGTTAAGACCGGCCGACTAACCAAACTAAGGAGTGAGGAGGTCTGGCCCACAGCAAAAAAAAATAAAAATAAAAATAAATTTTTTTTTTTTTTTAAATCAATGTTTGAAGCTGCTTACAGTCTGCCAATCATGCAAGCAGAGCTGTTAAACTCTGAGTTGAAAACAAATTACACCCACACAAATAGGAACCATGTGTTAACCATATTGCACGTAGATGCAAACCGTATGGGAAAGTCAACCCTGTTAGAACATGGCTATGTCTAGGTAGATGTCTCATCTAGCTGGACTCAATCTGTGTTAGAAATGAAAGCAAATGAAACCTAAACCTTTTAAGTGGATATGAAGAAAAAAAAAAAAAAGAATAAATAATTTTCCAACCCTGATCAAGTCAACTTGTACCACCAATACCCCACGGGGAAGAAGCCTGTAAGCAAATCTGGATGCACTCTCTGCAATAAATCATTTTGTTACCATGACAGTCATTTCAACAAAAAACAGGGTAATAGCTGCCAGGAAAAAAGAGAAAGTAAATTAGACAGGGAAAGGGGAGAAAATACAACAAGGTCAAACAAGTTTGTAGTATGGACTTGTGTATTTTCAAACAAAAACACAAAGGCTAAACATCACATTCAGACTCAAGCAGCAGCACTTGAATATAGAAATGCTCTAGTCAAGATCAAGTATAGATGTGTTCATTCAAATGCTCAACAATAAGCTATATACTTATATAATCCCTTTCTTCCAAACAATAAATGTTAATTATTTCTGACTGCCACCAGTGAAATGCAACTACTTCTGGGGCAAGATGACAGAAAAACAAATAGGTCGACAGAGGCCTGAACAGCAGCAAGGTTGATTTTGGAAGAAATGTTAGCCAAAGACCCAGGAACTAACTGCCAGGAGAATAGAATAAGAGCAATGGGATCTTCAACTACACCAATCAGAGCTGACCTCGGATAAAACAAAATGAAACTGCTTTCCTGAAAAGCAACTAACAGGAGGTTTAAGTTTGAAGATGCACATTAAAAGAGGCCACCCACATAATTTATACCCTTGTGATGCACTACTTACTGTGGAAGGGTATGAGCACCCAAATGAGTTACTGTGAGGTTTATTCACGGACATACTATAGTGTAGCTGTTGTGCCATAACTACCGGCATCTGTTTCTATCCTGGAAGTGCAAGGTAGCTCAACACCTCTCACTGGGCAAGGCAGCACAATACAACGGTGCACTTGCCACAAGCAGCCCAAATGCCTATGAATTTGCCCAACTATGTTTAACTCTTATGCAAGTCAGAAGCTACCAAATAAAATCTTAATTTGCACTTAACCTTCTTTGTGACCATACAGTAAGCGCTGGAAATATATCATTTAAGATGCGACAATCCAGTTAAGACGTTATTTATAATATCTTGCAGACGGCTAATCAGCTTTGAAGAGGGTAGCTAAGCTCATGCTTCTTCAGCAAGGGGATTTCTAGTGGTCTGAATTTTTACTGCTATCCAAAAGCGTCATTGAAGCAAACAAGAGAGACACAGAGAGAGATGACTAAAGGGGCAAAAAAGACAAGTCATCGGAATGTGATCATTAGGAGCTGTGTTTTATTTTAATTACTGAAAAGCAGACTTTGTTCAACTTGTGCTATTCACATTACAAAACAGAATAATCTCTTACATAATCTTACAGCTACATTCTTCTGGGTCGCCTTTCATCAAGTAATCTCAGAGCAACCAAAATAAGCTTCATAACCTCCCTGGAAGGTTTGGCTGGTACAGCACTTATCCTACACAGGAAATGGGCACAAAGGGTTTCAGTTAACTTGCCCACACCGACATGGTGGAGGCTGCTTCCAAGGTGGTTTCCCTGACTCCGCACCTTTTGCCGGACCATGCATCTTTTTTCAGATAATCACAATCTAAAAAGTAATTGCTGTCCCAAGCACTCAACTCCCTTAGAACTTGTTTTCCAACAGCCACCTCCTAAAATAATGTTCAATTAAGGGTTGTTTTTTTTTATTATTTGTATGAGCAGACTGTTCTCCAACATTGTCAACCATGTGTGCTCCCAGGTGGCTAATAAGGTCTGACTGATGCTTGGCCAGAGCTGACAGTTCTCACTGCGTGTGGGTTCTCTGATGATTCGAAAAGGTCTGTGCCATGATTGAAGCTTTTCCCACACTTGGTACATAAATAGCATTTCTCCCCACTGTGTGATCTCTGATGAATAAGAAGGTACAAGCCCTAACTGAAGCTTTTGCTACATGCCAAACATAAATAAGATTTCTCTTCCAAGTAGATTCTCCTGCAGCGTATAAAGCATGAGCAATCGCTGATGCTTTTCCCACATTCACAGCCTTTATAGGCTTCTTGCTCCAGTGTGGATTCTCTGGTGAATACTGAGGTGCGAGTTCAAAATAATGCTTTTCCTAAATTCATTACATTCCTATGGCTTCTCTGAAATGAAAAAAAAAAAAAAAAAACTTCCTTTGAAAGCAACAGGCACTAAAAAACTGGATATAAAAAAATCCTCCTGCACTAGAATGGAAAAAGACCCATCTAACTGGTGGAGGATGCTGGAGTCCCCTATTCAAGAGCTGCAACTTTATACCCCAATAGCGGCTGCAAGCAGCAGCTGTTTAAGGGAGCACAACAAATATTTATAGAATATGCAGGATGCATACACAAAACTAACAGTTGTGTGTATATAGCTTGGGACTTGCATCTAAAAGGAGCTATTTAAAACTGTCAGCCTAAAAAATTCAAAGGAAGCTTGTTTGCCAGCAACTTCCTCTTCCCCTATGCCTGCTCCCCCGCACCCTCACCAGCAGACAGAGTATAAAGCACTTTCTTTTTGAGAATTAGTCAGAAAATCAGATTGATGATCACTGGACCCAGACACAACGCAGGCATTTTTGTACTAAATTCTGCTTTCCTGCCAAAACATGTCTACCCAAAAATCAGACTGATACTTTCAGTGGAAGGCACCTACAGTGTCCTATTTTTTCCCAGTTCTATTATATGAACTACTAAGACAACAAAACAAACTGATTTTCTACCTCCATTTTAAGCCAGGTCACTCAGCAATGAAAAGCCAGTGCATTAAAGCACTTCACCACAAAACCCACACAAAAGCTGTGCTTAATATACCATAAGTGTTCCCAATCCACTGACATTGGAGTTAAGCTACCCCAAAGCTGAATTCTGTGGATTCACTACTTGTGCTCCTCCACTGCTCATATATTTCGTAATTTAAAGTCCTGACTATTGAGAAGCAAACAGCGTAATAAATATTTTCAATTTGGCACGTCTGAGGTGTGCTTCTTGGAGATAAGTTGATGCATCTATATAAAAACAAGATTATTTTTTTTTGTATAGAAGAGAGAATAAAAGAAAAAAACAACTTAAAACTTTACCTCCAAAAGAACCCACCATTATTTAAACACTTTGACTCAATTATACACAAGGCAAAAAAACACCATCGCACCCCACTCATCTGGGAGTTGGTCAGTAGGGGTGTGTGAAGCAGGCACTATTCGATTCGGATTCAGCCCAAATCAGGGACTATGATTCGATTAATTGATTCTGAAGATTCGATGCTGATTTGGAAAATCAGCGATTCAGACAGACGCAGCTTTAAATGTGAAAAAACTACATACCTTGAGGTACCAGCACAGTTTGTGAATGCTGCGATGCTGGGGCGTATGGAGCGTCCCACAGGAGCGTGGGCCCCCCCCCACCCATGTGCTTGGCAGAGAACCTGGAAGTATTTCTGGTCCACTTCCCGGGCTGCCAGGGAGAGGGCTGCCCCACCCCACCCCGGCTCAGTCACTGGCTGCAGGGGGACCCTGGGAGCACCCCCAGACCCATGAGGCACCAGTCGCCAAGCTGGTGGGGAGGGGTGCAGGAAGCCCCCCTGCACACTCCCCGGTGGACCTGGAAGTGCTTCTGGTCCACTTCCAGGTCTGCTGCTGAGCGCACTAGGGAGCCGCCCACGCCTCCGTGGGACACTCCATGCTCCCCAGCACCATAGCACTCACAAGCCCCTGCTACCTAGAGGTATGTAGAAAAAACATTTAAAGCTGTGTCCATGTCCGAATCGCCGAATCAATTTGGAGGGTTGCAATTCGATTCAGAGAGATTAAAGGGTCCTCTGATTCGATTCAGATTCGGAGATTCGGCCACCGAAACAGGCCGAATCGCCACCGAATCAAATCGGGGACCAAAACTTCGCACAACCCAACTGGCCACACACACTGCAGCAACCAAAAGAAACAGATGACTGACAGGTTAGAAAAAGAGTACCAACATTGTACACTATTTACAGCTGTTTCACCAGCTTCCACATAAAGCTTTAGTACTCTAGAAATGCAACAGACCATTAGAAAATTACACAGGCGTCCCATCATTAGCTTCCACTGTTTTCCTTTGGAGTCAGTTTCTGTTTTGCTCCAGCAGTGTTACTGTAGTATAGCATGCTGCCGATTTTACAGAAGAGCAGGATAAAAATAGTGGAGCCCCGAAGCTAATCCTTTTGATAGCAGAGACAAGAATAAATACCCCTTATGGTGAAACAAACAACTGCAATTACTCATGCAGTCAAGATTTCACAATTCTTTTACCCCCAAATAGAAATTATTATTCAAAATGAAGATGGCAACCAGAATAAAACAAAAAAACACCACCACCACAAACCACTTTCCTGGGGAATTTCTGTGTAGTGATCAACTGACAATGGGCACAGCGGGAGGGTCCTCAGGGAGGGCTAATTTTTGAAAAAAATTAAACCCTGAAAAAAGCTAACTTAGTTTAATCACTGCAGGATTTCACATAACTGGCACATCAAAAGATACCCAGGGTACAATGACATTTACCCCCTACTACTGTGCCCTGAAACAACCTTGGTAAGATATCAATGTTTTCACACGGAACAAATATTTATAGTGAGAATATACAGCTTTTCACTGAAAGCCAGAGAGCTCCAGGAAGGCCAGCACATATGACTTGCTTTAATCAATGGGTAAACTACATGAAATATTATGTGATCAAGTCTGTCAGGAAAACAAGCCAATGGCATTATGAGGACTAGGCTCCCAGATCCCTTGACTTGCAGTTCACTGCCTAGAGCAGTCTCAGCTATAAACACCTCCTCCCATGAAGATGGCTTGTGAAGTTGGCAATGGAGCTTTGAAAGCAAGTAATACGAACAGCGGTAATCGGACTCAGTCACAGACTCTGGCAAATGATCTCATGTCTCTCAAAGGAGTCCTTACATACTGCCAACTCAGCTGGGGCTCAGCTCCCAGCTCCAGAGCAGGGAAGCTGGAAGCCCGTAGAACCGCAGTTGGAGAAGCCATCAGATTTTCTTGTCCCCGCTCTGGAGCTGCGACACGGAGCCTGGCAGTCCCAAGGCACACAGCTCAAGGCCAGTCTGCATGGAAGGAGCACTGGGAGTAATTAATTCGTTTACAGTGCAGGCTGAAGTTTCTGGAAGTGAAGCCACCTTTGTTCAAGAGCAGTACCCACAAGGAGCATGACTGCAGAATAACGTATTCCACTATAGCGAGGCCAGGCCCAAGCGAATCTTAACTCCCTTCGCAAGCCTGACATTGTAGACTGTGGCCAGTTACAGACAGGAGTAGAAGGAACTGGATGGAAAGGACAGCCAAGAAGGAGTGGAGATGTGAACTGAGGATGCAAAATAAAAAAAGACGGGAAAAGCAGAGAGAGCGCACCGATACAGAATAAGACAACATAATGGTAAGGAAAAGGGGTATTTTTCTTAAGAATAGGACTTAAGTTCACCCCCAATCAGAATTGAGAGAGATCTGGAAAGCACGTGACAAGAAAGTTTGCCTGTGTCCACTGGAGACTGCACACCCTCCCTTCTAGGACCACCACGGACACTGCAGCTGAGACACGGTAGGGGGCTATGCAACTACAATCCGAACTAGCACGTGTTTAGAGCTCCTTACCTCCAGGCCTGTACACAACATCATCCTCTGTGATGAAGGACGTTATCTCACCGTTGTCCGTTCTCTCGTAGCGAGATTTCTTCTTCGGTGGTTTCTTTTTATTTTTCTTTGTAGACTCCTCTGTGGTAGCGCTGTTGTTATCGTTGTCCTCGTCTTCACTGTGGTCGCTCTCGGCATAATTCTTGGCGCCTCCTTCCAAAGTACAGCTCCGACGAGGACGCGAGTTCTCGCTCTCTCTCGCTTTGTCTCTTTTGTCTCGCTCCTTGTCCCGGTCTCTGTCTCTGTCCTTCTCTTTGTCTTTGTCTTTTTCTTTGTCAGCTGTCATGATTCGCCACGTGCCTTCTTCTGTCCTCTCACGGCTGGGCCTCCGTGAAAGGTAGACAGTGAGCCTGGGCTTCAGTCTTCTGAATTTCTCACTCAAATCCAGGAAAAATTCGACCACTCCAATAACCCCAGTGTTTTAAAAAGGCTCTTGAAAGAAAAAAGAAAAAGAGAGGAAACGTTATTACTCAGAATACTCTCATAATCCCAAGCTTCTCCCCCGCCCTGCAGTTCTCAAAGTCAAAAAGTGACTTTGAAAATTATTTCAGGTTGTCCTGTATTTTACATGTTTATAAATAACTCAAATTAATTCCGTGATAAATTTTATAGTTTCAGACGCTGCAGATGTAGCAACTTTCTCCCACCCCCACAAAAGCTCTTCAGAGTTCTTTGCAGAACCAAGGGCAAGGACCATTTCATAGCTATTGCCAACATACAGACATGTCTGGGGTGGAATCTCAGTTTTTAGAATAAACACCATTTTATACCAAGAACTAACTAAAAACATAATCAAATGCAATTGAAAAGACTCCAGGGTAGGCAGGAGGGAGGTTTCTAGAGCACAAATCTGACCGAGACTCAAGGTTTACAACCCTTCTTCTCAAAACAAGGACAATAAAAGCTTTACCAAGTAGCCCGAATTTCAGATTTTACACTTGATCTCAGGAGGCCCCTTCCAGGCCTATGCCCCTATATTTCTAGCACAATGCCCCACAAAGCAGATAGAATCATGTCCCGCTTGCTGCAGCTCCCAAGTACTTGTTAAGAAAGCTTCTTCTCCAAAACAGAACTAAATTTGACCCTAGAAAGCTTTCAGGATCTAATGAGTTCACACCACAAGGGGGTCATGGGCACATCAGCCAGAGTTGCTTGCAGGTATCAGAATAATAGACAGTCTTTGGGATTCTTTTCCTAATAAAATACAAATTTATTTAACAGAAGGAAGAATCTAATCCTCTTGTCTTTGTCTCTCCCATTATAATATCCTAACACTGATGACAGATTGTGCTTTGAGGTCCCCCGTTGCCCAACTACAAATTGATTGGGAAGTCGCGCATGCAGTTACAACAATATTTATAAGTGAATGGCATGTCATAGTTTAAGATCCTCAAACAGCCATGAACGCAGTGCAGATTTCATCAGTCACCTATCCGTTCTGTGATAAATCCCACCCCCAAAACCTCAGACACCACACATTTGCCTCACTCCATTCAACTAACTAAAATGTGACAAAGAACGCTGCCACGTTTGGAGCTAAACTGTTCAGTGGGGGCAGATGACAGAACAAGGAGCAACGCTCTACAGTGGCAGCCAGTGAAGTTTAGGTTGGATATTAGGAAAAACTCTCTCTCGAGGGGGGTAATAAAGCACTGGAATAGGGGTACTCGGAGAGGTGGTGGCATTTCCATCCTCGGAGGTTTTCAAGACCCGGGTAGACAAAACCTTGGCTGGAATGATCTAGTTGGGGAGGTCCTACTTTGAGCAGGGGGTTGGACTAGATGTGACCTCCTGAGGTCCTTTCCAACCCTCATTTTCTATGATATACTGAAAGCCTCTTGTTTGCTCAGCCCAAAAGCCAAGACTTTACCTTTAAATGGCTTTCCAATCACTCAGGTCCAACAATCTGGACTGACAGGTTGCACGTTACATCCTTGAGTGGCAGCCAGCAGCACAAGCAATGTTAACATTTTTGGCACCCTCTTCTGGAAAGCCTCTAACAGAATTTGCACCAGTTGAAGCATCCATAAGCACTTTTTAAATTGCTTGCTAGAACAGTTATAGCCACTTATACAAGCATCATTAAATACTATTTTCCTGAAAACATACCAACTTTAATGGGATCATTCCAAAGAAGCAGATCCAAGAAGCATGCACACGCAAGTTAAATGAAAGAAATTCAATGTTTTCTATGGTTTATCAATCCAGAGTAACGGGATCTGGGCAGCAATTAATTGTACTCGCATGTATGTAAAAAGTCCAGGAAACTACGTATCGCAGCTTTAAGAAGACTATAGCCAGAAGTCACATTTCAAACAGAAGTTATTCATCCTACAAAGCTCGGAAAGACTTAAAGGCAACCAAGCTGCTGCCTTCAATCAAGACTTTTGCTACCCGAATTTCTCAGGAAAGGAAGCACCTTCAATTAAGGTAGCTTTGGAAATACACGATCGGCCACCACACACTGGTGCTCCTTTGAGTTCTACCTTAGATCTTTCCACAATGCCTCCCATTCACAGTATCCTAAACTATGAACACAGGAATGAGTAAGCCGTGAAAAGCAAAGCCAGAGGCATGCACCTGGAGCAAACAGCATCATGGCAGCTGCGCACGGACAAGCAGGCTGTGCTAAGCTGCCACAAATTAAAGTAAGGAGAAGGCAACAGCTGCCACAAGTTTTAACAATAGCCAGCGACACTGGTATCCAATTGTCCTTTGTGGTGCTACCTCGCAGGATAGCTGAGATAGAGCAAGGCAGGACCTTTGGAGAAAGGGGCCTAGAAGGCTCCAAGCTGTCAAGATTCCTCACAGCAATTTCCTTCTGGGAGATCTATAGTTAACTGCGACAGTGGCAGCATGGACGCATCTCATCTTGATATCCCAAACCTGCTCCCTCCCCACCACTGCCAGATCACCAGGCTTTTCTCCATTTTGGTTGACCAGACCTCCCAGTAATGCAGGGGGTTAACCCACATTAATGCAAAGTGGTCTCGAAAGAACACAATGCTACAGCTTTTAACAATCCCCCCTTGATTTCCCCAATTTTGGATGAGATGGGTTTGCTAGAACTCACAGAACAAATAAATGCTGCAACTGCCTTCCCATCCACTCACCCACATGTATGCCAATCATATTCAGTGATCCTACCTATCTGATGCTACCATTGCTTATGAAGCCTTAAATGAAGCAGAAAGGAACTGTTTTAACTACAGACTAAGCAGCTGCAGGATAATGGCTGAATGCACCTTCAGGTGACTGAAGCCTAGGTGGCACGGAGCCAGTCCCTGTCCAGGATTTTAACCATCTGCTCGGTCTCGCACAACATCTGCAAGAGCAAGGGCCTGAGCAAGTACGTGACTGCAGATGCAGAGGTGGGCACAGCAGCTCAAGCAACCAGAATGCTGACTAGTTTGACAGTCAGCAAGGAGACGTCACGCAGGAGGCTCCGGTTGGTAGTTTGAGGAAGTATGTGAGCAGCGCACGTGCGTGGCACGTATGCGTGCATTCACACACATGAGCTCCCACACGTTTGCTACCAACTTTCCACGCTGGGGTGCCCCAGCCTCACTAAGAAATTGAATGCAAGGAAAATGCTTCCAGTCCTCATTCTTTTGGAGTCGCATTTGGCCACTTTTTCTGCACTCCACATAGCCCAGCTGCTCTGAGCATTTCATTTGACTGCAAGCAGAGGCAGGCCTATGGGCTCTCTATGTGGACATCTTCATTTTTTCCACTTCTCTTGTGGCTGTGTTGTGCATGTACTGGTATCTCGCATCTCACCAAACTAGTGTCTGCTGTGCAGGTGGCCCCTTCAGGTGTCAGCAGGGCAGATGCGCTTGGCTTGCCTGATTGTACATGCAATGAACTGTCACGCAGGAACACCACCACTCAACCAACTTCTGTATTTACTGGATAAAATGAGTAATGAAGCTTTTAAACCCCCCGATAAAGAGTTTATTTAAGAACAGGCGCAAAACCAAACAGGGAACATGGGAACAGATTCAGAATTTGGGCTTAAGCAAGTGCAAAACAGCAAATGTGAGGAAGGAGGGAAGGAAACTCTAAGATTACAGGAAAAACGTTAGTGCAAAGGAGAAACTTTCAATCTCTGTGCTGGCTAGGACTGAAGCATGGAGTGAGAATACATGATCCACACCCCTCCAGTCCAAATCCAGGGTCCATGTATATTGGAGTAACAGGAAAGAAGGCCAGCTTGCAAAATGATAGGGTCAGATCAGCCTGGCGCCTAGAAACCATTTTTCTTATGAGCCATGAAGCTGTGGCAGGGGGCCTATTGCTCACACTAGAATGGAGAGCTGCTAAGCAGCTGCAATGGACTCAACCTCTGCAAGAGAACAGAGCTGGACTGCTGAGCACTGGGCCCTGATCCTGGACTCCAGATAGGAGGACTCCTTGGTATTAACACCCAGGATGACATGGTCCACCTCTTCAGAAAGCAGTCCAAGAATCACTTTGTGTGCACTGTCTCGACAGCGCTGCAGCTGTGGCTCATGGGCTGAGTTAGCCATCTCCTCCTTCCATCACCTCCTGTATTCCCTCCAGTCAGAGAAGTGCTCCATCGCTGTCACTGCTTCCATCCTGGAGGGCCTGGGAGTTTCAGGTGCCAGCCCTAGACGGCAAGAAAATATACAAGCAGTCACCGTTTCAGGCTTGGTTTCCAAGGTCTCAGATACCAAGCCCAACCCTCACACAATTTATGAGATCCCATCACCAGAGCTTCTTCCCAGCCCCGGGAGCTTTTGGTAAATTTAAGATCTTTCACCCTAGCTCTCAGCATCCAGGTTGGTAGCCAGCCATCTCAGGGAGGGGAGAGAGCTGCCTGACCACACCTGCAAGGTTGGCAGTAGCAAATCATAGTTAACAAGGGCCATAATCTGCTGGCATAAGCCCTAGATTGTGCGAGTGCCAGCATCATGCTGGCAATCATTCTGCAGTTTTAAGAGGGACACCCACTGCTGGAGGATGCCCTTTGTGAAAACACAGTAAAAGTATGAACGTAAAAGGGGACACCTGCCTTGCACCAGAGGTTCTGAGAGACTGGAATGACACAGCTATCCATGTGGGATGCAGGGACAAGCCAGCCATCCCCAGCAGTGATACAATTTTGCTAGAGCACTTCCTGTATGTCAACTGCAGATCCTCTCCCGAGCTGACAAAACCCAGGTCTGCCAGGCTATAAATGCTTATCTGTGACTGGCAGCTGTCCATGTTATTTTTATCTTTAAAAAAAACAGTTAATCTGGGGCTGGGCATGTGTCATGCATACATGCTGAGGGTGTTGCTCACATGTGCTTAAGAGGTTTCATCCCAAAGGCACACTGCCTTTTAAGACAGCTGTTCCATAAAGGTCTGCTTTTTGAGTCCGGCACACCTGAGTTAGGGCAGGAGGGGAAGGGCATGAAGCACAGTCCCAAGCATGCACACATCCGTTTGCAAGGGCAATAGTTGGAGCATTAGTTCACAACAGCCAATGACACTAGCTGTCCAAACACTACTAATGGACTGCATGTTGACATGCAAAAATGACCAACCCAAAAGGCAGATGTACTTACCATCCACATCTCTGCTTCTGATAAGGACACGGTGGAGGGGACTGGTTGACTGGCAGTGGGCCTCCGCAGCTGGCCTGGAACGCTCCAAAAATGTGTTTGCTTCTGGCTGGCAAAGATGCAGACTCCGAGAGACCTTTTCAACATTAGAGGTGCTGACAAAGGTCTCATCATCGTCCACCCATAAATCTGCCACGAGGCAGACTGATGCTGGTCTCCCCTCGTAAGATCCAATCCAGCTCCTTGTAGCACAGAGTTGTGGCAGAACCTACCCCCGAGTGTCTTGAGCAGACGAGGCTCATTATGTTTATACCCAATATCCTTAGCCTTGAAGCACAGAGGCCCCTTGGCTGCTGTCTTGGATGTAGGTTTCTGTAGACATCCACATTCCTGTGGTTATTCCTAAGGGCTTGCTTGATCTTCACTTCTGCCTGGAGCCCCAGGAGGCCCTGCATCTCTGCCCAGGTTCAGCTGCTGGATCAGTGAGCAGCTCGCCTCCTTAATGGTCCCAAGGCCATAATGGCTATAGGCAGCAAGGCAGGGCAGGGGGCTTCTGAAGTCTCAGAATCTGAGCAGAAAGAGGCAGAATCCATCTGTGCACAAAAATTTGAAAGGCAACATTTGGTGCCCAGACCTCAGGGCAGCAGAGGTCTGAAAAGTTAATACAGCAACCCAGTCTGAGGTGGAACCTAACCAGTTAGGAAAGGCAGTACACCCAGTCAAGCAGCTGTATCAAGGAGGCACCATATATGAACAAAACTTAACCTGTGGCCTTCTGAAACAGGACTGGCTCTGGGACAGAAGTCTGCCACACCTGGGGCACGTCTAAGCTACATCTTGGGACTGCATTAGGAGTTCATGGCTTTTCTGGATCACAACTGCTTCATGCACCGCAAGTTCACTAGTATGGGCATCCATGGTCACAGTGATGATTTAAGCACTTCAAGACTGAGAGCCTTAAGTTGCCCATCACTTACTTACATGCCAACATCCCCTGACGTTTAAATGCAAAATGACTCCTACCTTTAAAAACACAACTTCGCAATTTAAATGTAACCTAGAAGAAACCCCTATAAAAAAAAAAAAAGGACAAAAGTGGAGTTGAATCTGTAGGGAGGTTTTGCCAGCTCATGTGACCCTACCGCATGACAACAGTTTTTGCCACCAGGAAAATGCATTTCACTGTTAAAAAAAAAAAAAAAAAAAAAA
>NW_005842840.1:203691-207811 GCF_000455745.1 Alligator sinensis
AAAAAAAAAAAGGATAGTGAAACCAAGTGTAAGAGCTTCAGATGTGGCAAGGTAACCACTTCAACAAGAAATTCAAGCTCCATAGGAGAAAAATATGTAGTTTATGGGAGCGGAAAGAATGAGGCAACATCACTGAAATAACTGTCCTACAATACAACAAACCTGCACTGAGAACAACAGTTTACCTTTAAGATAGCAACTAAGAGAGCACCCACTGGGTTCTTCGATGCGATCCCAACAGAACTGCAGCCAGCAAATCTGTTTCTTCCATACCCAATGTGAAAAAACTCCCGCCAAAGTCTGGGGGAGAGGAGACAACCATGACTTAAAAACTTAAGGAAATACTTTTTTGTGAACAGCTGAATTGCTGCTGGTCTACAAACTCCTCGAGTGGAGCCCAAGCTGAAGACAAAACCCCATATTGTTGGGTCTTTACAACGCAGTATACAACATTCACAAAGTAAATGGTATTGGAGTGTGCCTTGAACAAGGAGAAGCAAACAGGCAGCAAGGCATGCGTTTCTGGAGCTTGGAAGGTTTCCCCAGCCCCGCAAGCCTGAATCCTGCAGACACGAAGGAAATGGACAGCTTTCAAGGATGAGGAACCTTAGGCTACACAGATCAAATCCAGAGTCAGACTGGGGATAATCAAAGGCTATTATCCAGCTGCCGTCTGGAGACAGATAGCAAATCAGCAGTCAGCAACCAGTGGTAAAGGTCCCCAAGTCCTGTTTATATGATGGCTTCTACCACTGCTATTGACAGTGGAGCTGTGACAATTGTAAATTACTGTAATTTTCCTGGTTCAGATGTGGCCTTTGAACCCAGCAACGTCAATTGGCTTTGACCAGCTGAGGTGGACAAGTGACCATGTCTCAGTTTCCAAGGAGATCTATTCCCTGGTGGATCAGCTGTGGCTTTAAATTATTCCAGTCTGAAACCCTGCCCATGTTACTACTTCCAAGTACAAAACTGAGGCTCCTTGGGGACAGAAAGCTCCATACATTAAGCATTTGAAATGGCAATAATAAAAGAAGGCCATTTCGATTTTTAAAAAGTCAATTGAGAAACAGGACTGGCTCTGTGTGCCTGAAATTTCTCCCCTAGATCCTATGTGAATCTCTTAAAACAGGTTGCAATACACTCTTGTCCCAGCTGACTAGTACTCCCAGCAATGGAAATACCCAAAAGAGACAAATTGCTTTTGCTGTCATGGTTCAGGATGGGGCTGGAATCTCTCAGGCTTTTCCTGAGTGAGCCAATCATCCAGGTAAGAAATGATTCCAGCTTCTTTCCTCCTTATTGCAGCTGCCATCATCCTGACAACACACAAGGGGATCTAATGCAAGTCCAATGAGAAGAAAACAACAATGAAGATGTCAACTGTCCCGAAAAGCCACAGGTACCAAGGATGGCAAGAGTCTATAGGGATGTGGTAATAAATATATTGCATGTATAGAGACAGTGAATAATTCTCCTGGGTTCGTGGCTGGAATAAACCGTGTTCTGTTGAAGCCGTATAAAATTTATTTTGGACAGCAAACCGATTTAGTCCCGGTTATGCCCCAAACTGGCTAGTTCCCCCGAGGCAACTTAAAAAACCATAAACGCAAGGAATAAACCTCTGCTTTTCAGCTGATAACCCTGGGATAAAGCCTCTTCAAACAAGAGGCAGCGGACAAAATAGTCTCTGTATGGTGAAGCAGCACAGACTATTATAAGAATGTAGGACATACATTAGAGTTTTATTTGATAGCTTCCCAGGATTGATTAAAACCATCTGTCCATGGTTATTCTTATCCCCTGGCTCAAATCCCCAAGGACAAGTAGTGAGGTGAGTACAGACACGCAGGGTACAGGACCTTCTGCAAGTATGTGGAGGGCTTTGGTGCCTCCTCCTGTTCTCCTCATCCCTCCTATGGGAGGATGACACTGCCTTCTCCAATCTAAAACCAAAAGGCAGTTTAGGTCCATGGTTTTAGAGAAGACAAACAGACGTAGTCAGGGCTTTGCCTTGCTTTGTCTTCCAGGTCAAAAGAGGAAGGGAACGTTATGCTCTACACAGCTAAGCAAGTGCTCCACACAACCCTCTGCCCTTACAGGAAAGGTATGGCTATCAAGCGGTATTTCACAGGAGACCTGAATCTTCAATCAAACCTCATGTCTTGCTACCAGCAGGAAAGCCTAAAACCTTTAAGATGCCTAAATCAGCTGCTGTAGTTTGTACGAGGAGAGGTCTGTGAGCTCATCATGAAGAAATAGCCTCTTCTTTCTGCTGGTTTAATCCTTGAACCATTCTAACAAGACGTACGATAAGCACAAGTGCACAGCAGTGACTAATAAGGACGTAGCTTGATCCAGTGACCTTCTGAAAGCCACCTTCACATTTCTTGGACGATAACAGCCGCTATGGATTCTAGAGACAAAGATGACCTATTTCCTCCCCAAGTGATAACTATGAGATCTACTTTCAGGAATATGCGCCCTGAAGACATACTTATCTGTAGATAACCTATATATTTCCCCCCAGAGCAGATGGCACTGAATTTTATATTGGGATTAGCCCCAATTTTTAGTAATTCAAGACTAGACAGTGAAGCGACTATAAAGTAGCTTTGGCAGCTTTTTCTTTCCTCTCTCAAGAGCAGAAGCCCATCTTCCAATTTGCAGAATTTAGGTCTCATAACTTGTTCAATTGTTGCTTAGGAGCCTCAGCCTTAAAGTTTCCTTGCAGAAACTCCTGCTGGGTGAGTATCTTCCTTTTCCTCCCAGAGTGAGGAATGCCTTTTTTTGGAAATACGCTTCCAAATTACATTCAACAGACATGGTTTTTAAGTTCAGCAAACCAGATATCCCCTGCCAAGATCCTGTTGAACTAGGGAGCAGATGTTGATGCTACAACACGCTTAAAGCCTGGGTAATTTTTTCCACTTCTCAGGAAATGGAACCAAGGGCACTAACTTGTCCACTCAATTCCCAGGAAGAATAAAAGCAGGATTTAACAAATCCCCACTATTACTGGGAGGAGCAAGGAGCCCAAGGCTGGCAACAACTGAAGGGTAATAAACTGCTCTTACTGAACTCTTCTGTATTTATTTTCTCTATACCCTAAAGCCTTCCAGCCTCCTCATCTTTGACTACAGCAGCTGGAGACAAGAACAGAAGTAGCCTCCACCAACAAATCCTGCCAAGGTTGACAGGTGACACTTTAGTTTGAGCTGCTTATGCTCGAGCAGGATTTGGACCCAGATTTCACATGAATCACTTGGACACTAGCCGAGCGTCAGCAATGCATCGAATACAGACTGAACTTTGAATAGCTGCTTGTAAATTGCTTTACGAAGGGAACGTGTCAGACCCGCTTTCCCTGGCTGCAGTTTATTCTTTGTTATCACTGTTATGGGACAAAGCAACCTATTTTGCACCAAAGGAAAAAGCAACCAAGAATTCTAGTTCTAGTTGCCCAATATGGAAAACTGAAGTAAAGATAAGGCATTTCACTAGGACTGCCTGCTTAAGGGCTACAGCAAGCTACAGTTGCAGCACAACGTTCCTGGGGCATTCATTTTTTTCCATCTCTCAGACCAAACTGAAGCAAACTGGCCCCAACCCTTTGCCATAAATCCAAGAAAACAAGTCTCTGACTACAGGGTTTTTTACTAAATTATAATCAGTTTGCAGGAAATACCGTATTTACTCAAATACAAGATGACCCTGGCTGTAAGACAACCCCCCCAATAATTAGATTCTACACACAGAAAATGTATAAATTTATTACAATTTTCCCTGTATGGAATCTAATTACTGGAAGATCATCTTAAATTTGTCCACCCCAATACTGCAAGTAGTAGAGGGAGAGGTGGCGAGGGGGGCAGAAATAGGGCAGGGGGTAGGGGACAGACAGTGGGGTGACCCTGGCTGTAAGACAACCCCCCCAATAATTAGATTCTACACACAGAAAATGTATAAATTTATTACAATTTTCCCTGTATGGAATCTAATTACTGGAAGATCATCTTAAATTTGTCCACCCCAATACTGCAAGTAGTAGAGGGAGAGGTGGCGAGGGGGGCAGAAATAGGGCAGGGGGTAGGGGACAGACAGTGGGGGAGGTAGCGGG
>NW_005842840.1:207821-216953 GCF_000455745.1 Alligator sinensis
CAACAGGGCAAGCAGTGTGGAAGCAGTGGGGCAGGCACAGAGAGACAGGCAGACAGCTTGCACCCTGCTGCCTGTCACCCCCCCCCCAACTGCAAGGCAAGGAGCTTTTACTTGTCTTCTAATTGAGTAAATATGGTACCACTATTTCACGTAAAGCATCCATTTGTCCATCTGTAAAGCTTCCAGTTAAAATGTTTACACTTCCTTCCTAGCTTGTTTTAGAAGAACCTATGGAAATTATTTTTCTTACCAGCAATTATGTTAACAGTGAAGGAGCCTTGCCATCTAAACTGAGACTCTACACAGTTAAGTATTGTTAGAAGGCAGGTGATGAAACCACCATAAGCACTACTCAACTCCTTTCCAGAAACAGATCACATTTCCTAGGCTTTTCACTAAGAATGGTTCACAATTTCAGAAAATGTTTGGGGATTAGACTGACACTCCCATTGCACAATGAATCTATTTTTATTTTTCTATGTAATAAATACCCCACATAGAGCAGTCTCATAACTACTGGAAAGAGGGAAGGGAAATTACAGGACCTTGATTGTGTAGAAAGTGTGGGAAAACCAGAAAAGTAGGGTAAGTAAGGATCCACCAGCAAGCACCTAATTAAGATTAAACTATGGTCACCCCCAGAGGAAACACTCAATAAATTAATCCTTTATTACATGAACAGCGAGTCAAACATCTTCCAAAGGTCCCTGGGTAGTTTATGCCTTTGCAATAAATGTCAACACTCCTCTCACCAAAGCCTACAATACACCTCTCAAAAAAAAAAAAAAAAAAAAAAGAAAGAAAAAAGCATTGGCCTAGTTACGCAGTAGAAGAATGGTAATTTATAGATGGAATTGGGAAACCAACATGTGGAGTGAATAGTCTGGGAAAAAGAAAAGAACTAAAAAGAAAAGAATGGCCCTTCCATTATCCAATTTTAAATGACGTTATATCTGTAACATGGATGCTGCGAATCACATACATGCATGCCCCTAATGCTTTTTTCCAAAACAAGTTTCTCCACATTTGGAAGCCATGCTCTGGCCTAATCACCCTTCACTGAAACATATATGCAGTGAAAACTAATCTGCTTACTTCACATTATTCATCTGTCACAGATGTTGTAACGGGTTAAGCACTTTTATCATTTTGCACATAATTATGCCTGGATGATATGGAATCCATAAAACTAACGCTATTACAAAAATATAATGCGCTGTGTTTTTTGTTCTCTAAAGTAAACTGTGCTAATACATCACGTATATTGCCAAAAACAGTAATTACACAGATGTTTAAAGCTGGATTAGGACAGTAGAAGTAAATACATTGAAAATCTTAGTGGTTTTTGGCAAGCTCTACAGCTCGGGTTTGCTGTAATTTTACTCACTGGCAGCTCCTCATTCCCACTGTTCAAAACAGCCATCAACGCAGCTGCCTCTATCGTCACCTAACAGAAAAGAACCTCAGATTACAATACCACAGGTTCAGGAATATTAATCACCTACAATACCAAGTTACTGCCTCATCTGTGGGGAATTTCCTAGAGACTCACAAAGAGAAACAGTGCAGACTAAAGAAGGTTATTCACATAGCCGAGATGGGTATACAAGGAATGCTTCCACTGATTTTTTTTTTTTTTTTTTTTTTTTTTTTTAAATACTCAAAACTTCTCAGAAGAGCACATTTCACTCTGGCTATGAAAATATTGAATTCTTTATGCGAGATCCTGACAGTCAAGAGACTAGTGTCTAGTCAAGTTAGTACATTTTATATACACGATGGGATACCACCACTTATCCCCAAGCAGCACAACCACACACAAAGGGAAGCTAGAGAGAAGGAACAGGCAAGCATTCTGCGATGCTTGGAGCCCGTTTCACTACCGAGTACCTGATCAGAATGATTTCCTACAAGACAGGCTGCCGTCCTGGTTCACTGTGCTCAAACCCATGCAGCATGGCTGCGGGCATACAAAAGTTACACTTCTAACAGCCATAAGCAAACCCCATTGAGAGCACAGAAAAGGAGATCAGAGAGCCGCCCCGCCCCCCCCCAACAATGTAATTACCCTGCAAATGTACAACAAAAAAGCAGCAAAGCTTCACTTTTAAGCCTAGCGAACAGTAAACAACATGCAAACAGTGAAAGAAAGGGTCCGTGTGCCTACTTGAGCTGCAGACGAATAAACTGTTGGAATGCACAAAAGTGCTAATTCAAGACAAATCTGAGCCTGCCGCTGCAGACGAGATATAAGTAGCTGAAGCAGCAACCCACAGTAACCCCAACTGAACGTGTGAAGTCTCACCCAATCCAGAGCGTCTTTCTCCTCCCAACGGCTGGCCCCTTTTGGATCAATATGATTCACTTAGAATGACCCAGTGTATTATGCTGTAGTCTGTTCAACCTCACTCATGCAAATGTTGCCCATCAAACCTACTCAATTATAGATACCAGCTGCATAGAAGGAAAGCGGAGAGGCTGTGGAGGGTGGAGGGAGAGAGCAAAAAATCCCAGCGCTGACCACAACTGTTGTATGACGTGTAGCTAGAGGAAACTTACTGCAGCTTACCCATCACATGGCTGTTGCCTAAAAAGCAACACACGCACTTCCCTAACTCCACTCTTTCAGTGCTGGATAGCACAAGCCTAAAGTTACAAAACCAGGTACAGAGGAGAAAAACGCTGCGAATGCTTTGGAGAGCTAAACAAACAAACAAAAAAAATGCCTCAACTAAAAACTCAGGAAGATAAAAGATTTACTGCAGCCTGGGGAGATCAAAGGCTTAAGAGTTTTAATATCTGCTCAAGATTGGTTTGGTCAAGTACTTGCCTTACAGAGGTTCAAGTCACAGAAGCATTTTAAAAATGAGGATAAGAGAGAGTCAAAACAGGTCTACACTAGTAACACTTGGGTCAGCACAGCCATAGCTGTATGTTATACTAGAAAGGCACTCCTAATACAGATGGCACTTATACCAGCAAGATGGCGCTTGTGCTGGGATAACTTAATGCAGTCCTCTACCAAATTTCTCGAAAAAAAAAAGAGTGGTTACTGCACATGCAAATATTTGATTGTATTAAAAAAAATAACTCCTCATAGGCAACCTATCCCATGAATTAAAACATACAATACAAAACAATACTCAGCCTACGTAAACACAAACAGTTAACAAAAAGACAAAAATCACACTTCCCCCATTACCAGGCCATCTCTTGTTCTAAAGACTGCAGGGAAAGCACCGGCTTTCCAAGATGCCCAGTTAAGAACCAGTTGGTAAGATTAATGAACTAAAAAAAAATGTTGTCCCCGTCATAACCCAAAGGTATGATTTTGTGTGCGCTTCGGCACTAGAATTATCCCCGCCAAATTACAGCTTCGTTGCACGGTAGAGTTTTCTACTGCAGAGGAAAACCCCGGTGCAAGGACGAGTTTCCCGCCTATTTGTGGCTTCCTTTGCAGGGTGCATTGCTCAAGTTGCAAGAGAAATGCACGGTGCAAAGGAGTTCCCGCTACCCGCATGCAAATTTGTTCCCCGCTATTGGCTAGTTCTAAATTATTCCCACGTGGCGGCTAACGATTGGTCTGTTAGCCGTATAAGAGGCTTGAGCGGTTTCCGCCCAAGCCGAAGAGGACTCCACGTCCATCTCGTGGGGACTCTGGGTACACGGCAGGGTAATCGAGACCCTGTGTGAGATTCAGAGGAGCTTGGCGACCTGATCCATTGCCCACCTCTTCCCGTCTTCGAGCGACAAATTTTATAAGACGTATTTCCGAGGTTTCGGTTTTGGTGGCGCGCTCACCCAGGGCATCCGGAGCTCTGTTTCCGTGGAGCCTAGCAAACTCCACGTGATCGTTCATGTTGTTTTTGTCTGTACCCGCAACTCAAGCAAGTTTTCCAGCCTGCACCGCAACCATCTTCGGTGTAAGTAAACAATCTTTAAATCTACCGCTACGAGTCTGTGCCTAATTCTAGCTTGTCGCGCCCCTCTCTCCGACCTCGCGTGCCCGGGCTGCTGGCCACAGCCCGTGCAGAGCACAAAGAAGGGCCCGGGTCGCGCCCGGCCCGCACAGTCCCAAATAAGAATACAGAATAAATGCCTGGGAAAAAAATCTTTTTAAATTAAGATAGTTTGAACCTAGTCACTGAAGCACTGGTACACGACAGATCAAAGCATTTCCCAGCCCCAAGTTCTTACTTACTGGTTTTCAGTTCTAGGTTCTCTCTCTTGCCAAATGTGAAGCACTACAAAGTTAAAGCAGTATTTAAAGCCTTACCAAGGCTGGGGCAAAGAATGAGTACCTTTACACTGCCCCATCAATCAACATACCAGCAATTATGGCATGAACTCCATAGTCTAAATGCTCATGACCATATAAAAAAAATTACTCATGGAAACAGTCCCACTGACATCCTATAAAATTACAGGCGTGGATACCACACTGAATGTGGAAGTCCGTAGGCTGGAGGAGAAGTCTGAGCATGCACCCTTCTGAGTGAGGAGAAACAAAGCGTTATAAATAGCAAACATCTCTGGATGTCTTATTTAAGGTAACTGCATGCACACTATTGTCATTAACAACCTGCAGGACTACTAGAAGAGCCACTACGGAAATTAAATTTTCCCCGTTTGTTCTGCGCATCTAGCAGTGTTGTGTGTAAAGTTAGTTTTGCAAATTTTGTTAGTCACTTGCCTTGTCATCCTTCCCTAGTCTAGCTGGTCACTCACATCTACAATCTACACACCTCATGCAAACAGACACATGCCACAATTAGCTGCAGCAACACCAAAAATGAACAGACACGAGGCATTGGGACAGAAGCAGAAAAAGAGAGAAGGTAGAAGCTAAGCAAAACTGGTGATACTGTCCCTGAGCCCTTAAAATACATACCTGAACACAGCAAGAGGAAGAGAATAGTCCCCTTATAACCACTTAATTAAATAAAAAGAATCAGGATATATTTTTAAAAGGTGGTCTATCAAAAGACTGCCCTTTTTTTTTTTTTTTAAATGGAAGCCAACTCCCCAAAATTGACAGTACCACTTTAAAACATTTTCTTCCCTAGGAAAAGACCAGAAGTGTGATGGTCTTTCAAGCAAATACATATGTCCTTAAAAACCTTTAGAAGTAGAATTTATAATGAAAGTGCCGAGCAGCAATCGTTATGGGTGCATCGACTGGAATACTACGGTCTTCATTCCCTAAGAAGGTATAAATATTAAGCTGGCCAATTAAACCAAAATTCATTTAAAGGCGGCCTTGCTAGAATTAACGTTTACTGTTTCCTACCTCCTGGTAAGAGATAAGAGACATTACCAAGTTTGAGGCATAATCAAATGGTCTTACACACTTGTTAAAACAATAAATCCTCCCAAACTGAAAATGATGGAAGGGAAATGTGAGTTCTAGTAGAAAACACTATCTTGGTCCAGGAGTGAAGGAGTACAAGGTGTGGACTGGCACCAAATATGCCCGTGAAGAGAAAGGCAGCTGCATCAGAAACTAACACACTGCTTATATTATGAAATGTTACCATGAACGGTGATGGTCCAGGCACATGAAATGCCTACAAAATGGTCTGTGTACATGTACACACACGCATGTGCTCTCTGTTATAACTGCACCAGATCCAGCCATGCCTCCACCCACAGAAGTTCAAGTTGAACTATTTTGGTTCAAGTTGAGTCAGGTAGCAAAGGCAGTGCAGTCCCAGCCCCTCATCCATCCCCAATCCCATCCATCACTAGCACAAGGGTCCAGGATGGCTTGAGTACAGCAAGAGAACCCTATTCTGCCTAGTACCGCTCTCCTCTTTTCCAGTAAGCCCATGAAGAAATGGGTACTAGACTGGCCACAGCTCCTTCCACCAATCCCAACCAAGAAAGAATAGATGACACTGGGCAGCTTAAGGAAAAGCTTTATTTCCAATAGTTTTATTTTAAAACGCATCTAAAAATGTTGATATGTTATATCAGCATACCTACTTCGGATAAGACATCCACAACCACAGAGAAAACATAAATGTTAGCAGGTATACAGATGCAGAACGCAACAGCATTAAGCCAATACATTCCTGTGCATTTTTTCTTAGGGCTCAGGGTTTGCCTGGCTTTGATAGCTGCATCTACTGTATTCTTGAGGCCTGGGGGAGAAAAAAGATGAACAAGAGGACGTTTGTCAATCCATACAGATGAAAGCAAGCTGACTTCAATGCTCCCTCCCATCCTGCACCATAAATAGAGAGCTCTGTACTTACCTCTCCCATAGCATTCTGTCCACCAGTAGCCTCTCCATCAGGAACTGGCGCATCTCCCACCAGAAGTCACTGCATGTAGACAAGGACACCTTCCAGGCCACAGGAGATCACTCGCAGGAATGGCCTTTTCTAGAGCATTCCCATATCTAAAACCCTAGAGAAGCACACAAGGAACAAACACAGTTCACTACGCCTGTGTTCAACATGGTAGTAGGAGAGCCCTGTCACAGAAGCACATTAAGCTTTCTTACCTTTTCAAGCACCAATTATATGATGAGGCTGGCAACAAGAGCAGGCCCCAGAGCCTTTCCCGCAATGATCCACCAGGCACTGGTGACAGTCAGCGTGGCATCTGCATGCCATTATGGTAAGAAGTATCTGCCTCTCAACACTTGTGCAGATCCACAGGAAGGACAGAAGCAAACATAAAAACAAGCCTGAAGTGGCATAACCCTTAATTAGGACAAAAAGATTTAATTATATACGTTTCTCCAAAAAGCAGAACTGAATCGGTGTTATATATATATGAACTGTGCCATCTAGCTGGCATCTTCTATTGTGCTAGACTCCTGCTTTAGGAAGCTAGCCTTCAAATTCAAGCTGAGATGCCAAAACATACTGGCACCTCGAGTAGGTGAGAACAGGTTACATCAGTTTACAGAGTCAGGCCTCAGCGTAGGAACACAGAAGTGATACAGATGCAAACAAAAGTTCAAAGACCAGGCCACATCTACATTTATAGCAGTTTCAGTTTATAATGGAGGTAAACCAGAGCAATCACAGCACAGCACAGTGGAGACCATCTCACTCCGTCTTCTGGAATATGGGTATTAAGGAAGTAAAGAGATTTACTAGGAAGAAGCAGACAACTGCACTGATCAAAACTTCCCATGAAAGACATGAGCTTTATCTGTAGGAGAAAGCATGCAATTTTCCACTACTGAAGCCACTGTTATCAAAGATAATGGCCCCCTGATTTTTCTTTTGAATCCTGGTCCCGAGCCAACCAGCTTGGAAAGGTTACCCACACTGGGAAACAAGCTAGTCAGTAGATGTGTTCAGTCAGGATCTCCTGGCAGCAGATGGGAAAGCAATGCCATGCCACTCCCATGGCGAGGAAAATAATCCCACTTTTTAAAAATAGACTCCACAGAAATGGTAGAACAAAAAGGAGTTTCACTGGATACACAAGATAATGTTTCCGGCAATTATCTTGGTGCAATAAAAGCATCTCATGAGAACTTAGTTCAGCACAGATTAGGCTATCACAACATGAGAAATAAAAACAAAACCAAACAAAAGCTGAACAAGTTAGCTTTGATTACTTTTTAATAAGTGCCAAGGATCAGACATTTGCCTGGGCTCTGTCATCTTCCCCCCTCCCTCCCACCCCCACTATTTTGGACCAATAAGAAATGAAGTATCGCCATTTGTGAAAACGCCCGTTTATCCAGTCGACATACCAAGGATAGCCACAAGCAATTATGGCCAGATGTGGACTCAGGCAACTTATTAATGCCACAAAACTGCAGTTATCAATATGGTAAACAGAGTTCTCCAGTAATTTGATCTATACACCTAGAAAATCATTATCAGAGGGAAAGGCATACATACCACCTCTTTGCACATTAATACCAGTTAAGAGGTTTATGTGCTTAGAGAGTCAGGTTTTAAAGATAATGTGAAAGCAAGTCCAACAGAAATACTAAGAGCCAGCAATATAAAAGGCAACTAAGCGTTCAGGGTAACTAAAAATATGGAGAAGAGCTTCTCATTTAAGCAAGCCAGACAGATAAATCTTTTAACAAGATTTGTATTGGTCATGTGTTACCAGTCTTAATAAACACAACAGGACCATTCTTCTGTAAGCTTTTAGTCTCATATTGCAAGATAAAAAGGCACTGTGTTCAGCAAATGCCAGATTAAAGGAGGTACGTGCTGCAACTGCTGGAACTAGAGTTCCTTTGACAGAACTCTCCTAATTTTGTCATCAAGGAAGAATTAAAAGTTTACACGCCTTACTTTGAAAGTGCAAAGGATTAAATTGAAAATGCATGAAGATTTTTTTTTTTTTTTTTAAGTTTCAAGAACAAAAGATAAGAGAAGCCCTCCAGATAATTTATAGAAATGTAAGCATGGAAAGATTGAACACTAGGAAAAAAAAGTAATTCTCAGAACTGCAACATACAAACACAGGCTGAAATGCTGAATTGCAAGTATGAAAATGCAGCATTAGCACTGTATTTCCAACATGCACACACTGCTGGCCGCCAGCGCACAAAGGAGTAGCTTCTAAACAGCTTACATTTTGAAAAATTCCACCTTTGATTATAAAGCCGATCAGCAGCATGGGCTCAACTTCCCTGGGGATAGGCATGGAACTTTAAGACCAGACTTTTTCCTCTTTCTATTTTTTAAAGGAGGGATGCTGATCCCTTTCTTTTCCAGTGATTTTTAGTTGCCTCCCATTTTGAAAAGGAGTCTAATTTTCCAGAGTGGATACTCAGCACTTTTCCCACATATTGGACAGGACCCTTTACAGATGCTCAAAACCACCAAATGTCTTTTGAAAATGCAGACCTGCAAGTGGAAACCAGCAACCAAATCGAAGTGAAGCTAAGCGAACTGCAGCAGGTGACATCCAGCAAGACTTTTTAAAGCAGGTTATCCTTCAAGCCAAACCCTGTAACAATCTATAAACAATGCTTTTCAATCAATGGCCAGGTGGGAACCCAACTGTTTGCCCCATGTGCATCAGCAGCAGGGGCAGAATGAGGAACAAGAGCTCTTCCAAAGGGTTCTCTTGACATAGGAGAACAAACAAATTCAAGGCTACTGGTGCAAAAGAGCTCAGGAGTGGCACTTTGCCCTCTTT
>NW_005842840.1:216963-219006 GCF_000455745.1 Alligator sinensis
AATTTAATATGCTTTCAATGGAATACTTAGCTCGGCAATCAGCCAGACCATTCAGTAACAGAGACGTGCTGTAAGCAAGCCTACAAACCTATGCTGTCTTCAGAATAGTTTAAAACTAGTGATGTTGTTGCTCCTGCTACGGTGGTGCAGGTTTAAATTACTTCACCATTTTAATCCTCCACTTCTCCAGGTTTAGCATTTCTGCCACCTTAATTGCATCAGGCATTTGGCATAGATTGAGTTTACAACCCTTTTTTTTTTTTTCACTAGGAAGGCTTTTTACTATGCTGCAAGATGGCTTTTTTCCTGATAATGAACTAGGAAAAAGCAATCTGGAAATGGTTTCAAAAGATGTTAATGAAGACCAGGTTCTGAATGCGAACGCAGAGCAATGCCAATTCAAGTCATGTTCTGATGTCAAAAAATTAAAGGAAAAATTCGTCTAGCTTACACAGCCGTGTGAGCCAAGCAACTATGTCTAACTACCATTACCTAACAGAATAAAACTAGGAGATTCTGACAGCTGACACCACTTTATTGCATTTTCTCTACACTAACTTCAGATCCCCTCTCAAGAAGGGAAACTGTAAACTCTTTGGGACATGGAACCTGCTTTACTTAATCCCACGAAGCACTGCACTGCATAACATTACAGCCATAAATCTGGTGCTTTTGGGTCAGTCTTACTAAAAGTAAAAGCACTGAATAAAATTTAACCACAAGATAGCCACACCTGTGCATGTATTAATGAAATCCAAAAAGCCCATGTATGAATAACAGCACTCAGCTGTATTGTATTGTGCTGAGGGAATCCAAGCTTGTTCAGATGCACACATCAGCTAAAAACAAAAAGTAAAACACAAGAGGACTCCAGTCTCATCTGCTTAGGAGAAAGTTGTTTCTCTATACAGTACTTTGATCTGTCCAATTTAGTCGTGTTCTCATTAACCAGCTACAAGCGAGGCCTCCACTTGGAAGGAACGGTGGCCTTAAACACAGCTTCCTCCATCAGCACTTTGAAGTTGTAAAGTGCCAAGTATTAGAGCCTGGAATTGCACCAACACCATGTGTGGATGCTTATTCCGGGCAAACAGTGCTTTTTTCACTTGAACCAAGTCCTCTTGGAAAGTGAACCAAAGCGAATTGCACAAAAGCACCCTCAGCACACAGTAAGTGTGCCCACATGTGGGGCTCATGCCAAATGGCTACAGCCATAATAGCTATTGCAGACGATTGCCTCGTGTAGACAAGCCATTAAAACTGTACTTTCAAGTCTTCCCACCTACCCAGCCATCTCTGAACAGGAATTAGGATAACGTTGTTTGGGAGAAGCATCAACATTTGGGTTCTACTTCCAGTTCTGACATTTCCTGTGTTAACCTGGACATAGTCTATTTTCTCTTTGTTTTCCCCCCCTCTATAAAAACAAAAGGGTAATACCCTTGTACCTCACAGGTGCGTCTTAATTCACTAGCATTTATAAAGCACTTTGAAACCTCTGGATGAAAGATGCTAAATAAATATGGAGTCTTGTTTTTACCCTTAGCTTCATTTTTCAAGCTTCCTCCATTTTTCCTGGGGCTGGCTTATATCAAAGAAAAGTTAATAGCCAGGGCTTTCCTCGATTTCCCTTGGAATTTAAAGAAAAAAAAAAAAGAAGCTTAATTGGATCTTTACTTCATGCAAAAAAGGCTGTACAGCCTAGAATAGGCACTTCTTAGAAAAGGAATTGGTAAAATGCAGGCACTTACAGCTGCCTGTAATACATGAGCAAATAAGGGACATTCAGATATTGTAAAGCATGAATGCCAAGTTCATGAGGAAGAGGGATGAAAGTGGCTCTCATAGCAACCATGCCCAGATACAGAAGAAAAAGGTAAGTCACAGCACGTGGCTCAGCATCACAGGGTTCCTGAAGCAGCATTATGTGCACTACTGCGGATAAAAACAACATAAATTTAGGGGGCAAAAGTCAAACATTCAGATTGGACAATGCCTGACCTAAGGCTACATGTGAAAAATGAACACTGTGCTCTGCTGAAC
>NW_005842840.1:219037-241225 GCF_000455745.1 Alligator sinensis
TGTGCAGGGAACGTGTATATGATCACTTAAAGAAAGGGAGTAAGAACTGTTTGCCTACTGGGAGATGCCCAGGAATTAACGAGGATGCTAATGGACAAATTAAGAGCATAGCCATGGCCTCTCTTCTACAGCAATAGAAGAATCTGCACCCCAGGAAGCATTTAGGTGAGCATGGCAAAGCCTTTACTTTGAAGAGCTTGGGAATATTCCTCTAGAGCAGCGATTTCCAACCAGGATGCCACGGCACTCTGGGGTGCCTCGAGATCCTTTCAAGCGTACCAAGGGGTGCCATGCAATGTTAGCACTGTTAGGTGTGCAGACATGATTCCCTTCAAACAGGAATCCACAGTGCTAAAAACATTCTGACCTGCTGTGCTCTTTCTGAGTTTTTGCAACAGATTTGCTCTATTATTTTTCAGTAGTCAGAAAGCAAGTGAAAACTAAGAGCTGGCATTTCCTGACGGGTGCCTCAAGGCTACTGAGGGGTGCCTCGAGTCTAAAGGTTGAAAACAACTGCTGTAGAGGAAGCTCATCAAGAGAAAAAGCAACAAGATGCGGTGGCACTCAGAAATGTGGTGTTTTAAATACCAGGATTTTCTTCATGCATCAGCTACCAGGAAGCAAAAAAGGGAAAGTCTGGCTGTTGTCCACCTTCCAGTGAGGTTGCATTCATTAGCAAGATTCTTCAAGAATGGGTTTCAAATGACCTTACCATAACTAAGTAATTGGCTGCAGCTACCAATTTAACCTTAGTTCATGGAAAAACACCAAGACTTGCCTTAATTCCAGCAGTTCTAGCTTGGGTGAGAGGGGAAGTTTTGAAAGGACAGAGTAAATACAGCTCTCAAAAGATCTTAGTTCAGCCTGATCAGAACAAGTGAGCAAAAAGACAAAAATGGAAGTTAGCCATAGGCATGAAAGTTTCCCTACTCCTTGACTACCCATGCAGGAAAGACCTTCAGCACCAATAAAAATAAAAGGCTGAATTAAAAAAAAAATACTTTTTTTGAAAGCCTGGAAAGCAAGACACAGACACACCTCTTACCCATTTCTCTTCTGCAGTACTTAACACCCTCTTTTTCCCCCATGTCCATGTTCTCCAATGTTTTATGAACCCAACCTGTTTCCCTAAAGAAGAAAGAAGCACTCTCCTTCAATGCACTCAAGTAAGCTGCTGCTTACAAAAGCTTATGCCCTCCAATTTAGTTGGTTTATAAGGCATGCATATAGCCTTCCCTCTTCCTGACTTCAGACTAGCTAACTACCCCCCTTGAGCTAAAAGTGTAGAAGTTGGGAGTTGAGGGGAAAAGTGAGCTGGGTCCACAGTTTTCAATGCTTGTCACAGGACAGACAGACCAAGTTCTGTTTACAACAAATCAGATGCAGCCTCAGGTCTTTGGAGCAGACCCAGTTTATAAGCACTCAATCTGTGGAACATAACTGTAGGGAAGCAACCTGAAAGGAAAAAGGAGCAGACAGGTTCCCCTTGGTTCTTGGGCAGGTGGCCTATAAAGCAATCCTGCAAGGAATAGGTAGGTCCCAGCCCAATGATTGAGGTCATTTGCTTATGCTTAAGCAATTTTATTTTGAAATAATACCGGAAGCCTGCAGGAGAGCATGGGAAGCTTGTGGCCGGAGAGTACACTTCAGTGCACAGGCTGCCAGGATAGCCCACTGGCTGACATAACCCACAAGCGTGCCAGACCGAGTGGTACACCTGACTTGCTCAGAACTGACAAACCCGTGTCTCCCACATCACTAACAAGAGGTGAATAAGCAAGAGCCCAACACCCAGGGGTAGGAGAGACTGACAACTACAGAATAACAGGAAGGAGAACTCATCCCCATGCACTCTCAGCCATCTATTGCAGAAGAAGGATAAGAGGCTCTACCATACTACAACAGCACAGGATTTTAGACTCTGTGGACAGATGTCCATCTGCTCTAAAAAGGCAGACTGTTAATACTGGTCTGGCAACCCACAATGCAGAGCTGGATAAAGACTCAAGACACGGTTCTACCCATTCAAGCTGCAAGCTTAAGTCATCCTTTTCAGTAATGGGGAATATCCCCATGGAAGCATGTCTACATGCCCATAAATGGGGAAGACTCTAAAGCCATGTATTATCTACAAGCATATTCTATATATGCTTAATTCCAGTGCACAGCAAGTTACTAAGCAGTTTCACCAGGATGGTGAACTGAAAACAAATCCAGGTTTTGCATATCGGACTGTGATTTTGAGAGGTTTGCTGTTAAAACGATGATCTGATTAAGAGAAAATCCCATCAATAGAATTATGTGGGCCAGTATTGAGTATCATGTGGGTAATGGGTTAGCAACAGTAAAATAGATATCAATTAGTAATGATTCTGTCTAATCTGCATACATATTATTTAAATCTACTGTAAAAAGGTAGAGGAGGAAAATCAAGTAATACAATATTCCAACAGTCATCAACTTCTTACAATATATTCCTACAGGGAACTCTTAGTTCTGGAGCTATGAAACATCTAGAAAGACTCAAAAGAAAGCAGATGAACAGATTAAAATACTGAGATATTAATAAAACCACATTTTGAAAACATCACTGACCAGCCTGATTTATCACCAGATCAAAGACATCTCACGAAATGTTCTCAGCTTGGCCTGTCCCACAACACAAGAATACAGCTGTTAAGCAGGCCAGTCTTCAGTTCTGTAGTGTCCCGTGAAATGTCTAGTGCACAATACCATTCCCCTCCTACCTAGGACAAGGGTCACGGGTACGGTTTAAGTGGTGAAGACATCAGTTAAGCATACAAGGATGCTCATGGAACATCTTTAAGACTGCAGCTGGAGCAAATTTGCTATGAAATGTTAAAGGCTGGCTCTTACAAGTCTCTACCCTGTGAGAAGTCTTGCCACTCTCATGCAACACAGCTCTAAACTGGCTGGATGAAAGCATGCCTTTGAAAGGAGGCAGGATTACAGAATTCCAGCTTTTGTTTCAATACATTTCTCCAAGAATCAAATACCTTCCATGTCAGTGGTCTCTTCTACTTCCTTCGCTGCCATTTTAAGCCTATGAAACGCTCACATTGGTAGAGAGATTTGACCGCAAGTAGTAATTAGAGTTACATATTTACAGTATGTGGCTCCTGTAAGCCCTCTCTAAGTGCATACAATTAAAAGCATGTTTGTTCACTTCAAACCACTCCCTACTAATCATCCTCAAATGGGCTTGAACAGAGAGGCTGGTGAGAGAACAGGGAATACAAGGACAGACTCCATGAACAACTCTCCCACACAGTTAACAGATAATCTTTCCTGGAAAGAGGAGAGATGGAGGTGTTGCTCATGACAGGTGCTGACCTTATTTCTCCCACTCTTACTGCAATTTATCCGATTTGACACAAGAAAAAGGCAGAAGATCTCCTTTTTCTGAACTACGCTTTTTATCAAATATGCCCAGATCTGCCAAAGTTTCTAAATCACAGGCTACATTATCCTATGCATCAGCACTCTTCCACTGCAAATTCTACCTTTGTACTGATCTGCTCTGACTCTGGATATTATGCCATCATTCTGAAATCCAGGTCGAGGGTCTGTTTGACAGATGGGCTACGTGCGATGACAGTTTGGATAAAATCATAAGTACATCCTTTTTCAATGCAATTCTGATGCTGGGAGGGGGGGTGGAAATGTTAGCAGTGCATTTCTTTTCAACAGAAAAACAAAACCCCTATTTCCATAAAATTGATAAATTACCTCCGTACTTATAACAGAAAATGACAGGCTCTGTATTCTGTATGTCTGCAGAGGATAAGCTTTTAGAAGCACATGTTTCCAATCATTTATTCCTCAAGGATGTTTGAAATCTCTTCAAATATTCTCCAAGCAGTCAGCCAGTTTTATCTGCCCCTTGTGGTGATTATCAAAGACTGCTTACAGGAGAGGAGTAGTTGTCAAGCTTCTCTCTCCTATGGATCTTTAGTTTCTTCCCAGCTCCTGTGCCACACAGAATGCCTCTTGCAGAGGCAGTCACATGCAAGGATAAAATACTGCCAAGAGCTCCTTTTGGCAACAAGAGCAAACTAATCAGGGCTTGAAGTCTACCGGAGGTCTGTTAGCCATCTCTTATGAAAGGTGAGAGTGAAAGACTCTGGCAGTAAGGTCTAGGCAGTATTTGGATGCAAAGCCCAGTGCTGAGATGCTCAAAACTGTGCTCCCCCTAGATTCTGTACAGAAACTCCTCCTCTTGTCTGGCTGCTGGAAGGCATAAGGGGCTGTCTGCTTCTTCTACCTGCCTAAAGGCCTCCTGGCAAGAGAGGGCAAGAGGCTCTTCTGCAAAACTTCCTGGAAGCCAAAAGCATAGAGGAAAGATGAAAGTATTCTCTACCCTCTAATACCCCCGACCTCCCCTCCCCAACCTCCCCAGCCACTTTCTGTCTGTCTGTCTGTCTCTCTCCCCAACTCCAGCCCCGCCAGGCAGCAGCAGCATACAATCAATAAGGTCCTCAACAGTTTCTCTGCTCCCCACAGGGATTCTCAATACCAACGGTGAAACTGACGAGTCTCATTAATGTCACTGTTGGGCAAGTGAGTGAGAAGCTACAGAGGCTACCGAGCTGTCTGCAGGCTCATGAAGACGTCACTGCATTGGCTGATATTCAGAAGGTCATCTTCAAAAATCACCATGGCAAGAAGCGAGATACATTTTTTTTTCCATCTTAATTTTCACATCACGTGACTGACGAATGCACACACCCGCATGCCTCAGTAATCCGAGAGTTTGTCTTTTCCAAGTTTTCACATCCCTAATGCACTGAAGCAGGCCCCAATGTCCTGTAAGAATGATCTTCATTTCATTTACACAAACACAAGGGTGTAGGCTAGACAAATGATCTGTTCAAAGCCATCCAGTGTGCAAGTGGTAGAGCTGTGTACAGAGCAGGGGTAGGCAACTCCCAGCACACGTGCCAGAGCGTGGCACACAAAGGCATTTTGCTTGACATGCATGCCTTGGGGAAGGGGCTGGGACTGTGCTGGCACGACAAATATCAGACCTCTAGCAGCTCCCCCACTGTCTGCCCCTGGCAGGCCAACTTCTTACAAGTTGAGGCTGTGGGTATTTTTGGCACTGCCCAAAAACAGTGCTGACCCCCCCCATATAGAACATAGGCAACACCTACTCCCAGTCCCATATTTGCTCAGTGCATAAGATTATGCTGCTTCTAGTTATGTTCAAGGTGATGTTCTTAATCCGTCTCTCCATCCTATTGACATACGTAGGGTTCAAAAATATGAAGTCCAGCAAATACCACTTCCCTAAAGAACCATCTACCACTACCCTTCCTAACGAACCATCCAGTCTTACAAGAATGGTTAGAACTATATGGATAAGAACAGTGAAAACAATTCAAACACTGGACAAGAGTTAAAGAAAACAAGAAGCCTTCTGAAATCTTCATACAACACAACTCTGTCCCCCTGCCTTTAAAACATCACTCAGGAGAGAAGAACCCTAAGCAATCTATAAAGGGTTGCTGTTTTTACAATAGCTATTATCATGAAGGGGATCTGATGTAATTTCAAGTCAACAAAAAGTGTCCCCCTATTCTAAATGCTGCGCAGCTGTATAAAGGAAAGTGTAAAAAGGAAGAGAGTCACCAGGAACACAGGGAAGCATATGCAATCCATGTGAGACAGCAATTAAGGTTACATACCTCTCCTGCAAGGAGACTAACACTGATCTTGAATAATTCGGCTGACTGGACTGCCAAGGTAGATTGTGCAATGCAAGTGTTGCGTGGTAAGATTAGCGTGGAGAACCAAGAAAGAAGGTGATAGCAGAAAATACCCCAGTACCAGCAGCCATGGAGCCTAAGCCCTTGCACAAGGCACCTTGGTGCTCGGTCAAAGTGCAACAAAGTTAACTGGGGTGTAGGTTGTAGCCGCGTTGGTCTAAGGACATAGGGAGACAAGGTTCTTTGGGTGAATCTGGTATCTTTTATTAGACCAACTTAAATAGTTGGAAATGTTTTTCTTAGCAAGCTTTCAGGTTTAAAAACCGTTCATCAGGCTGAGGAAGCCTCTGCAGTTGGCGTGTGCTCTTCCTGGATGGGATGTGAAGATGTAAATTGAGGAGCCAGCGGGTGAGAGAGGCTGGGGGGGAGAAGGGGGATGAATGTAGCAGGTAAATAGTGGAGAGGTACCTGGGGACTCAGATGTCAGGCAGGTTATAATGTGTCATAAATCCAATGTCTATATTTAGTCCATGATTTTCTGTATTCGGGAGGCTACAATTTCAGAACCAAAACACTTACAAAGCACGTGCAAAAACAGAAAAATAGGTTTGACACCCATGCTATAGCATATCGACACAGACATAAGTGCCCACTGTCCTCTCAACTCTAACAGGGAAGAAAGCAGCAAAAGTCAAAACATGACGGGAATCTCATGTTACACAACTGCCACTAACATTAACTAAACGAACTACCTTAGCTATCAGAGAAAGTTAAGGATTATTTCCTCTCAATAAAATGTCAGAGTCTCTCTGCCATAAACCCATTTGAAGAGTTACATAAAGCAGTTAAAAACAAAATTAGGGAGAAAAAGGAATACATTTATTCTGATTTAACAGCAGGGTGTTATTTATACATTCCTGCCTGAACTAGCAAACCTCAGACGGATTTTACATGCTATTAACAAAGTCATTAGGACATAATAGATCAATGTTTGTCTGTGAAGTTACTTACAGTCATCAGAAATGACTTTTTACTTAATATTCACAAACAGATATTTTGAGTCTGCTAAAAAGCACAAGGATGGTGACTAACTACCTCGAAGATAACCCTGGCTAGGACTCCACTCACACACTTCTTTCCAAACTGGCTAGATAGCCACCACCGTACGTGACTTGGCTTTAAATTCTACCGCAAATATTTGATTTTGACACACTTAATGCTGTGGAAAAACTACAAATATTGGTCTAAATCAATGCTAATATATTTTTTTTTCTTCCCTTCCTTTAAACCTGTAAATAGGACTTCAGCTGAAAGTTACTTACCGAACAGCCCTAATTCTTTAGATGGACGCACATAGTTCTGTGCATGCAAAAAGCAAAATCTCTATAGCAGAACATTTTCAGCTCCCGCCGTCCCATCCTTGCGCCTTCCAGAAACCAGAGAACCTCCCAAGCATCTTTAATTAAAGCATCCGAACTAAAACTAGACCAAACTATTTTGAGAGAACTCCGACTGTCTGCAGCTCGCTGGAAAGGCACAGGATCCCATCCTGCAACCCTCCGCTACATAAACAATTGCATTAAAAGGTCTCTGCACTACTTGGGTTACTCGTGGAGAGAAAACACGACAGAGCTGCCCCTCTGACCAGTTCACTGAACAAGGCTGTCCACTCAGATGCTGCTATAATTAAACTAAGAACTCCTAACTGAACAAAGCGGACTCTGAGAAATGAAGAGAAATATTTATGAGATTTTAACCAAATAACCGCGCTATTAAATCTTCAGGAAAAATCCACACCACCATCAAAAATGTCACTTCTTAAATCAACCCCAGGCCAGGAGAAAAAGAAGACATTGAAGAGCAGTGAGCAAGAAACCTTATTTTTCGGTTGTCCACTCTTTAAATACACTCACATTCACTGCAGCCCTAATGAGACTTATGCCTAGAGAAGATCTCTCTTTAATTTTCTACATCAGTCTCATTTTCTCTGAGGAGCTGCCTATTTTGGTTAATGACAGGGCAGACGTCAGAATTTTTTCCTCCTACAAAGCCCTCTCTTCCCCAGTACAGTAGCACTGTTGTAATCATGAGATTAAGTCTGCTTATTCATGTGTGAAATGGAGACTTGATCCGTCGCTCATACTGCAGGCTGCCTACAGCAAACTGGGTCCGCATATTCTTCATAATTTCATAATGCCAAACAACTGCAATATATTAAATTACATCTCACTTCCTTTATTGCGTTTACAGAATATAGTACCATAAATACTTGGAATTTAAAATAACAAAACCTTGCTATCAAAAGCATGACCTTTGATCTTGGCTCAAACTACATAATCAGTTTCTGCTATGAGGCAATGTGAATGTTATTCAAAGAGCACATTGGGGAGAGTGTGCGTGCATGTATGCCTGCCTGAGTGTGCGCGCGCACTTTATCAGGTGTCAAAGATTTATAGCTCAAATATCAGTTCTTTCTACAGTGAACATACATAACAATTCACTCACTGCATTTCTACAGCACCTTCCAACCTAGGATTTCAAACCATATGCAAACATCCATTCATTAAAGCTGCTCCACGCCCCTGGGGAAGTGTAGAGCCCAATTTATAAAAAGCTGAAGCACATAGGGTATGGAAATACTGCTTGTTTTGTTCGTTGTATGCTTGCAACACAAAGTCAAGATAGGTGCACTGCAGAAATCAAGACAGGTTTGACTTGCCCAAGGTCATACAGTTTGTGGCAGATATAGAACAATGCAGAGATTCCCCTCCCTAAGACTTGCCCAAAAATACCATCCTTCCTCCACTATGTACACTGCTGGGGGCCAACCTTTTCGGCAGGTGAGCCAAAAATTAAGCCCTACACAGCTACACCCTCCTCAAGTGCTACTCTGATCCTGTATGATTTGCTGCTTTGCTTTTGGCTCTCTACCCTGCACTCCTTGCCCAATCTGCTGCTCTGCCTTCTACTCTGTCCCTGCCCTGCCACTGTGCTGCCTTGCCCCTTCCCCAATCAGCCACGTGCCACATGATTAATCATCTCTGGTCAACACCACACTAAGTGATCTAGGCTCTTTGCACTAAGCATTAAACAAGATCTACACAGACATTGCACGGCAAGATTTGTCACTATCCAGTGACACTTCCTAGTTTCCTGCCCCTAGCAACACTGACTAAAACATGCCTGGCTCGGGATGTGATATTCCACAATGAAACAAACCAAATTAACAATGATTAAGTACATTTAGAAACAGTATATATATATTTTATATATGAACACCAGCTGTGTCTAAGTGCTCAGGATACTCATGGCCAGTGAATTCCAAAAAGCAGCACAATTAAAAATTGCTCCAGCTCTCACTGGCTCAAGCCTGAAGCACAAGGAGACTAACACACATCTCCCCAATGTGTGTTGATGCCCATCTTGACAAACGGCTAGGGAAGCAGAAGGAAGATCAACTATATATGCGGAGCCAAAGCATCTTGCCCCCAGTTGTCCTAACTGCTTGTGAAAGATTAGCCAGAGAGCGTTGTCTTTTGAGCATGGCTACACCTTCCTTGCTTAAATTCATTTTGCTGTACAAGTTGCTTAGCAAGGAGGTCGATTAGATCCTGAAAAAGAACATTAAGCATCAGCCACTAGCATCCACTATGACTGGGGTGGCCAATCTGCAACACATACTACAAGTGGTACGGGCAGCCTCGCATGCGACAGACTGGCGGAAGCGGGAGGTATAGTGGCAGATGAGGTAGAAAGCAGAGCAGATCTGCCAAGGGAAGGGATCTGAGTGACACCTGGGGGATTTGGGGGGGCATGGGGCTTAATTTGTGGCATATGTGCCAAAAAGGTTGGCTCCCACTGCACTACGACAAACACGTCATGACCACTGAAAGGGTGCTTCTTATAACAGGGGTTGCAACAAACCAGCTCAAAGCACTGTGCAAAACACACGCATGTGGAAGAAGACTGGAATTTGCTGCAGACACCAGGACTAGCACCTATTCCCTCATACAGACCCCAATACAATTGCTGTTGCGTGTGTAAAAATCTGTAGAGACCAGAAAAAGATCTCAGTCTTTCCATACGTGTGAATCACACGGAATACTATTTCAGAAGAATGTCTAACACCAGTGTTTGAACCTGTGTTTCCAGATTAAGGATTTCAAGGCCTCAAGATTAGTCCACCAAATGCAATATACTCCAAAGAGAATTCTCAATAGAGACATGTTATGAAACTACAAATTATACTAGACAAAATTGATTATGACTCAATAATGGCTTTATTTATTTATTTTTTTAAGTCTAGTTCCTTTAATCTGTAGCTTTTTCCTGGCAGGAGTTATTTCTGTAAAGCATTGTGTCTGTACTCATCTACACTTGCTTTAACAAACAGCACAGAGCTTGCCAAAAAGGTGACTGACTGAACAGCTTATTTCACCCTGACAAACTACAGCAAGGAAGCACAATGGGGCAGTGTTGTTTAATTGCTACCCGTTTCTCCAAAATTTTCAATCTCTGCAGCTCCCCTGGTGGTAGCAACAAGGAGACTGCTATTGTAGGAAAGGTCTTCAAATGTCTAAGCCCCCTTTGAATAAGATTAGACAATATAGAGCTTAAAGAGCATATGAACAGCTGAAGCTTGTCTACACTAGCACTCCCACCAGCAGTAGTGGGAAATCTGGGACAAAACTCCTCCAAGGAGACATCTGCCAGACAGTTCACTAAGATGACAAAAGTTTGCATTCACTCAAAGCTCCTTCCAGTTTCAAAGCCAAGCATGAACATGACATGGCAGACTGCTCAACGACCTCCAAAGTAATTTCTCACCCCACTGTCTTCCAGACTATTTTCCAGAGCCTTGCCTCAGTCGCATATCTGGCAGCTATGAGACAATCTGCAAAAGGTATGTGTGAAATCTCCAGGATGAGAAAAAAAAAAAATCAGCTGGCTTGTCAGGGAGTATGACTGCTATCAAGCCAATAGTCAGTTCCCTGGCTAGACCCAAAAAAGCTGGGCCTATGAAAAGATGCTCATTCAGTAGCATATGTGCATTAAGGGTGCTTTTAGTCTATAGTGCACACTGCTCTATGTCAGGTTTCAAATGATTAGTTACCAATCTGTGCCATATGGAGGTCTGTATTAATAACTTACTAACTGGCTACAGGCTATTACTAACTTGTATATGAATCTGAATTCACTTTTTTATTGAAAGTAATAACATCGCAATTGGCAGTTTCTATTTATGAGACTTGGAGGGGGTGGGTGGGAAAGAAGGCAGAAAAAGGCTCCAAGCAATGAGTTTGTCCTTAACCTGCAGTTATAGGATGTGCTTTAAGATGCCATGAGCCAACTTCAGCCCTTAGGCCATCCTTTAGGCATTAAATGTACTTTCTGCTTATAAGCCTCTCCACTGAGCTTATTAGAGCACTATTCTAGCAGTTTGGTCACATAAATCTAACATGCCCAGGAAATGCAGTTGGTTAACGTATGTAGGCCTGCTCCTACGAAGTGCTGAGTGCAATGTTTTGCAGGATTGGACCATAAGCCATATCCCTCTTGATCAGTTCAGTTCAAATCATTAAGACACCAGTGAAACAAGTGCAGTCACTTAATGCAACTGTGCAAATCCACAAAAGACCACCACACTGTCCAGTACAATCACGGCCTCTGTATAAGACAGTTGTAAGTCTAATAAGCAGGGAAGGACGGAGGCAAACAGTTAACTGTAGATTGGTACCTTGCCTACCAGGGTTATTTGCATCTCATTTCACTGAGTGCTGAATTCACATAAAGATGTGCAAAAAAAAAATCATAAAAGTTTAGAGACTCGTTCTTTTAAAGTGATAAATTAGAGGGAAAGCTCTCAGCCTTCATGAATACAGGCTAATGTTCCAGCACAAGCAAACGCGGGAACGTTGAAGCTGCGTATCACAAGTGAAATCGCATCAGTACCTTAAAAAAAGTGACGCTGCTGAAAGAAGTTCCCACGCCAACAAGAAGCCCCTGCTCCACGCGCAGGATGTATTTTTAGCATTAATGTGCTAAACCACTCTAAAATGCTTTTTTTTTTTTTTTTTTTTTTATTAAATAAAGAGAATTATGTTAAAAGCAGTCAAACACAGGCTCTGGATGGACATTACACAACTGCCAATAGGACTAAAAATGTTAAAATAAATAATTTTAATTAACCAAGGACCAACAATCTACTTTACAAATACACGTGCAGTGAAGTGAGGGGCAAGATTTCTTGTGGGATCTAGTTTATTGCACCAGCTGCATGGCTGGGATAGAGACACAAGCTTTTGAGTTTCACAGTATCCTTCCCTTCAGGTCTTCCTGTACAGCAAAACATAGTTCTTCTGTCCTTTTATGCTAAAATATAAATTATGATAATGGTATTTTTTTTATCCTAACAGAGGACAAATAACAACAATTGTGCAGTCATTTAAGTTTCATGAGAGACTGTTTTACACTTGTACAAGGTGTGCCTTCAAAGCTCTCTGAAGCTTCAATCATTTGCTGCGTGAAAGCATTATGACAAAACACAAAAAGTATAAAAGAAGTATCAAAGAATTCTGTTCAAATCACAAACTTTTCTCCTACAACATTAACCTAATCCAGAGCAAATTCAGGTCTTTAGAACTGCTCTCTAGGTGCTACAGAACAAAATTAGCCAAGTGCCAGTTATCCAAGCAATTGGGACCCAATTAAATCTACTCGGCTCTGCCTGGATTAGCCCGTTTCTCTAACAGTCATGTAACCTCTCCCATGAGATAATATCTACAGGTCCAGTTGAGATTTATTACTGGCTGACTAATTCTCAGCATATGCTAGATTGCAATCTTCCCTAGGAATCAAAATGAACTTGGAACTATGCTGATTTTAGAGGGTGAGAAAGTACTGAGATATATAGCAGGGGTTCCCAAACTGTGGCACACGTACCCCTGGGGGTACGCAAAACATCTCAGGGGGTATGCAGGAGAAATTGTGTAATGGCAGATTTAATTTTCATTATAGGGGTTTAAGGGCATTTAAGGGGTTAAAATATAAAATAGATGCTGGTAGGGGTAAGAGGGCAGCTGGTAAATCTGGAAGGGGGTAAGAAAAAGTTTGGAAACCTCTGATGTACAGCATGGGAGTATCCGCAGCAAGTAAGAGGGAGAGGTAACAAGCAACCACACACAACAAAATGATAGGTGCCGGTCCAGATACCAAGCACTCAGCTCAATAGAAATATAGACTTATTAGCAACAAGCTAAGAAACATTTTAAAGAGGTTGCATGGGTTTTGCACAAATCAGCTGAATATGATCAACTGCTGGCATAAAAATTAACCCAGGCCATCCAAAAAAACCCAAAGATGCGGGTTTGGACACTAAGTATTTCCAAGGGGTGCCAACTTTTATGTGGAATACCAACAAAGCACCCTGCTGGCCCCCCCACCCACCGCCCTCCCTAAATATACCACCTTGAGCTCTCTTGCAAATAAATCACTGGCTACATGTGACCCGAATACTTTAGAAAACCTTGAGAAGGCTTTAAAAAGTTTTCAACTAGCAATGATCACGCCTCACTTCAACCTCACAGGCTACAATACTGCCACTGTGCAAAGATACCCTAACCAAGAGTATCTTAACCAAGATACCCTAACCAAGATAATCCTGAGTTAAACTTCTTTTGGCCATCACCTGCCCCGTGTCTGTCTCCAGCACTAAATGAATTATTCCTCTACTGCTGATAAATAGTTAATATTCTCCAGAAGCTCCCTGCAAGCAAACTAAAAACAAACTTAATAAGCTATTGGTGCATTTCAAATGCAAAACCTGCTGTATTAACAAGTCAAATGTGAAGAAAATAACACCAGTGTTTATGAAGCATGTCTGGCCTAGGCGGAGTTCTCTTGAGCTCCAAAAGAAGACATCCATGACTGCAATGCAAAACGTTTTGCATTTCGTTAACTATTTTCAGGGTATATTTGACAAGTTTCTATCAGCAGACCTACAAGTCTCGATTCCTAAACTTAACATTTTCAGCACAAAAAGGGTAAACTCAGGCTTGATTTGCTCTTTTGACTTGCCAGGGTTTAACTGGTGGTGTTCTTTACAGCAATTTTAACTAAGCCAGAGCAACTCTATGAGGATATCCTTAAGGGGGGGGGGAAGAAAAAAAAAAAAGAGGAAAAAAAAAAACAATGCAGCCCCTGTTTACATCAGGTGAGTACTCCCCTGAAAATTCAGTTTAAAACTGCTTTGGTTTTATGAAACCAGAGGAAGTCTGCGTGTAAAAGGACCCTCAGCATTTTGTAACTGCAAATGTAAACAAATACCTTCATGTGTATTATCGCTAATGCACCAGTTACAAGTAGAATAAATGGTCTAAGTGTTTCAGAGCTTCAGCATTTTAATTGCCTGGCATGTAATGATTATGACTAATCTCCAGCCAAGGCTATCACTAACTATATTCAAAATGACCACAGAGTTGTGTACATAGCACTGTTCTGCTGATTGCATTATTTTAAAAGTCACTGTTTATAAAGAATGCAACACAAAAAGTGAGAAACAGTAACGGCTCTGGCATCCTGGATAGCACAGCATGCCCTTAAATGTAAAACAGTCATTCTGTACAACTGTACACCTCTGCTGTCATTCTCTAGAAAAGGTACAGGAGCACAGTCAAACCCAAACATCTAGAATTTGTATTTTATACTTTATCTTTTCAATTAATATCAGTTATCACCATATTTAAGGACCAAAAATATTTGCTCACGTACTATGTATTAACATTTAACACATTTAGGGAGCAAATTTTCAGCCCTGAGCATGAAGTCAACACCCTTGTGCAAGAGCTACCCTGCATCTTCAATGAGTTGGACCAGCTTAGTGGCACCCACATCAAATCCGACAATTTAATTGACACAATTTTTGCACTCCCCCGCCTCCCAAATGCAGGTTTAAACTGTATTAAAAAAAAAAAAGAAAAGAACATGAACCTAAAACGCAGAAAAATGTTCTCAACAGAATGGTGTATGGGATCACATACAAGTTACACACGCGGAAGAACACTGTTTTCTTTCTCCTTTCCAAATGCCACCAGTTTTTCAGTTTGTATTTGCGTAGATTTTCCTTGTCAACAGCTGATTTTGCAGTTTCCCCTACTATATCCATTCATGAAAGATATCTTTATTTAAACCAGGATGTACTGTACTAAAGACGGCCTTAGCAACTGTGGTAAGTAGTTCTAAAGGTAACAGACTCAGAATGAAATATTAGCAGAAACCAAGAAGCTTCACAAAAACAAAAAAATAAACCAAATCAAATGGCTGAATTTATATTTTTAAGTAGTCTTTAGCATATGCAACCAAGTGACACACATCTTGCATGCTCTGAATATGCTAACTATAAAACAATGCAAAAGAGGACAATGCAATTTCTTTTAAAAAGACAGACAGCAGTAATAAGTTGAAACAGACTGCAGCCAATTTTCATGCACTATTCATAATTACTTTATTATACTGTGAAAGGGTAATCAGTCTCTGAATGATCTAATAACCTTGGGTTGCTCTTAACTCCTTTACATCAGTCTTTAACTATAAACAGAGGCTGGATACTCCATGTTTAAACCAATTACAATATTCTAATATTAAAAACATGCAGTTAAGAGGCCTTACACACATGCATGCATGTGTGCACACACACACACTCACACACACACACTCTCAGACTTCCACACAAGATTACCTAACAGCATTCAATTAATCAGAAGGAACTGCTGTATAAGAATCTATTCCTAGCTCTCATCTCAAAGGAATAGCTTTATTATCAGGAAGGGGAAATCAGATTTTTGGCTCCTTTGTTAGATTTCAATAGGAAATGGAGCAAATACAGTATGTTTTGACTGCTTGTAAAAGTAAATTCTGCAGGGATTTGTTACTATGTCAGATTTAAGGATGGGGATTTTTTTTTTTACTGCTTGAGGTTTATAGCCTCTTTCGTTTTGGCTCAATCACTTTCATACTGTCTTGTAACATAACTACCTGCCGTGGACACTCTTAGTCATCAGTCAGTGGCTAAACCCAGACATCTTCACACCACGGATAAACACAAATACAAAGTTCTCAGGGCTAACGCGCTTTGGGAAAAACACCTACTTTCTACTCTCCTCAAAATGACATACCTATGAAAAAGAATGAGCTGGCAACAACAAAGAGGCTGTGAACTTTCTCAGGGTCAAAGGAAGTAACACGGTCCTATTTTAGGTAAATACATAATTTTCCTACAACTGAACAGGGAGGTTTCAGTCACCTAATCTAATCAGGAACAAAAGAATCCAAAGCCACAACTTCATTACCAGCTGCAGTAACCTTTGGCTGCTATCATTTTGCCAGCTAAATGAGTAATGGTGGTACGGAGGTGGGGGTTGGGCAGGAGAGAAGGAACAATGTCATTTAATTTATTGGCCAAAATACCACTCCTCCCACCCCACCAAAAAAGGCCAAGACCTTCCAAACAAGACTAAAGAATACCAATGATTTAATGCCGTAACAACTACTGCCTCAAGTTGTAAGAGTAAACAATCCAAGCTCCCAGAAGCTGCAACGATATACAATTTACTAAACAGCCAAAAAACCCAGAACTGCACTTTAATATCTTCAAGGATTCTGGTCTTTTCATAAAACATCTAACTGTATTACAAGGTGACCAGCATGCCAATACTAGGGGCACTTTTGGTCATTTTAGTCAAGAAAATAAAAATCTGTATCACCAGGGGGGGAAAAAAATTAAATCACTGCATTATAGATGGAAATGCTGCAACCTATCTATTCTAGGACTACCTAACTCTGAAAATTTACTTTCCCCTGGCCTGTAGCTTTGCACAATGGACTATATCTTATTTCTAAAGTAAGAGACAGGAAAATTGGGAGGTATCTAACTTCTAGGAATTAATACTACAACATTACAGGTTTGCTGTATGACTTTATATTGTTGCATCTGAATTATGTCCATTTTCACAGAAGAGCCTAATCGCACTGAATCATTCCTCTGAAATTTGCACTGTTACTTCCCCCTTGAGGAAGTGTGCAGTCGCACTGCTAATGCAAAATTTACAGCCCTCATTTCCCCTGTGCTTTTGCTAACAGTAGGAAAAGCCAGAATACTAACCCCACCGTTGGATGAGAAATGTGTAGTTATAACCAACAAAATTCACACATCACAATCAAATATTATTTATTCCTGTAACACAATATTTATGCAATGACCATGTTTTTTTCTGTTGGCAGAACTACATGAAAGTTTCCTAAAGAAGCCCAGCTTGTTTTAATCATTCACATTTTTCAACACCCTTTGTTCTTGCTTTGCAGTCAAAGGTCAAAACTCAAACTGCTACCTCAGGCAAACTTGGGAACAAATTCTAATTGTTGTGAGCTTTTTCAGTGAAAATGTAACATCATACTTCCACCTTTGTTAAAAGTGGACTCTCCATACTGATCATTTCCCTTTCGCCTGATCAAAGATGTGCGTTATGCACGTCTGTCACACACAGAAAGGCCTGCCTTCAACCGCAGAAAGAGTGCTGCTACCTGAATTCAACCTTAGTCCTTCTTTGAAAGCAGAGATCATTCTCACAAGGAATGCAATGGTAATCTTTGAACCCGACCTACAAAGGGCAAAGAGAAGTGAGGGCCTGCTCATGCTACAGTTTCAATTATGCCAAACACGATCCTAACACACAGTTTCTCCGACCAAATTAATATTTCTCTTAAGATGCACATTATAAAAGTCACATGGCATCTTTCCTACACGTTGAGAAATAGGGTGATGGTTGTCTGTATGCTAGCAAGGCTATCGGAAATTTCAGCGGAAAAGAAGCCTGTCCAGGGTGGTCAAAGAACCACATTACAACATTCAAAATGCTTGTATCCCACTGGACCATGGGTATAACCTTAATGCAACCCTAGATCAGGCACCCTAGCAATAATATAAGAAAGATATCATTTGAAATAGCTTTCTTTCTTGAAAGACATTTCAAAACAGGCAAGATTGAGTGTTTCAAAAACAAAGTAGAAAAAAAAACACCCTGTTTAAAAGGCTGACACAATGATAGTAAAGAAAGGAAAAATTAATGGAAGAGAGCGAAGGTTTTCCCAAGGGGAAGGGATATGACATAGGGAGTTTTTTAGTATTAAAAGACCACAGCCAAGAGCTGCAACGTACCCCCTGGGGTCTTCCCAAGTACCCCCCAGGACTACACGCACCTCTGGTTGACAACTCATGTTAGAGCATGACTGCACCTTAAACATCTTGAATCCATGGACTGGTACCACATACAAGAAATATTTTCAACTGACACTTACTGAAGAACACATTACCACATAAGAAAGGTCTATGCTGTAAACGTGTCAGGGTTCAAAACCAGCTGTGCCCTTCAGGCCACTATTGCTACCATCCATTAAAAAAAAACGGTGGATAAATTCATGTGTCAGGAGCAAACGGAGCTTTGCATATGGCAAAAAGTGTTATCTGGAGGTTTTTCATGAAGCATTTATCAAACATTCCAGCCCAGTTTTTCTGGTTTTGGATACTAATACATTGTTGTTCTTGTTGGAAACTGGTGCGAGCTGACCTTGTTTCAATGCTGGCTGCATGGCTTACACTGACCCTGTATTAAGTTTTGTCCTCAACATGCAAAATGCTCCTAATGTTAGGTATCCTTTCATCTGCTAGGAAACTGTTTTACTGCCTCAGCATTTTCTGTTCTTAGGACACAGTTAACTCAAGCAATCAGCACCTGGGTCTGCGCCCACATGTCTGTCTAGCCATCCTGTGAAGTGCCACAAAGCCAACCTATGCCCCAGCTGCCATGTCCTCACTACAGCTGTAACTATGCATGCCTGTCTTGAACATCTACAGAGGCATGGCGTCTCTCGTGGTTACTTCTTCTGCAATAAGCCAACACGTTGATTCCTTCTCAAATAAGTGTGCGAGAACTTGCCCGTCCTTCTAGGCACAGGAGGGAGTTGTGGGAAGACAGTGGAGAACAAATAAGTAGAGAAGGGAGTTAGCCTGCACCCTCAAGAGTTGGCAGCCCAAGTGAAAGCCTCATACTCACTAAACCCCAAAGTTTAATGAGCCAAGCTTGAACACAGAAGAGCCCTGGTTAATTCCTGCAGTGAACATCTACCCCTTGCTTTGTGGTGGAATATTCACTGTTTTTAGCATTAGTGCATCATGCTCTCATCACACCTCCACTCCTACCACCTGCGCTTCCCACTGCTATCAGTTAATTGGGTCTCAGATAAGAGCACCACATTGGCCTTATGTATAAACAGATTTCATGTGCGTTTGCTTTTATGGCTTTACCAACTGTTCCCCCCGCCCCATATCAGCCTATAGGCACTTATCTCAACTACCCCTCATTCAGGGTGCATTCCACCAACTGCAAAGATTATCGTATGGGGGGGCGGGGGACTGACCTGCCATTAAAGATGGTTCAAGACATGCATTAAAGAAAAATGCGCATCTCTGATGTGCAATATATTCAAAAACATAACTGATCATTCTCAAGCCCTTGTTGTATTCTCTCACTTAAGAGTTTACGACACCAAGTCACCAAGGCGAGTGGAAAAAATTGCACAGAAAAGAGTATACATACATAACATGCAAGCTCCAAAAAAAAAAATAAATAAATAATCACCCTCCTCATAAAGCTTAGCCATACATCAAGCACAAACTTTGTATATTATCCCCATGATGAGCTGGATCAACAGCATATACTGACATAACACCAGGGTTTCGTGGAGTGATGCCCATTTACCTCAGCTGAAGATCTGACCCACTGAATATAAAAACGTCGTCAGAACCAGGAAGACAAGTACTCCAGGGGCAAAAGAGTCTGGCGTTCTGTTTCTGCACTCCAAAGGTAGGTCTGCTCTCCGTCTCTAAAAATCCTCCGGGTCATACATGTGTAAATAATGCAGAATATCTGCTACAGTAGTAATTCATTCACAGTACAAAACCAATGACCTCCTATGGCATTACAAAATGGATGGTTCCTTCTGGCTACTCTTAAGCAACACAATAGCTAGCATAACCCTCTGACCCCAAAACAGGCAGGTTTATGAAAAGTCTATTAATAAATGGCTTCTTGTTTTCTTTCCTTCTCCCCCACCCAAACCAAAACAAAAGGTCTCTCACAAATGAGCTATTAGCTACTGATACCAGCAAACAAAAGCCTGTCTTGTCCCGACACATGAATAAAAATGAGCAAGGAGGGGGTTAGAAGATCCACCAAGCAATTCCCCATAACCTCCAGTACATGATACACTGCACTGCAAAAGGAAGTCAATGCATTCTGACATAACAGCTGTACACAGAGTCACATTAATTAAAATAAAAAGCTAGTCTACATAACGTACAAGCAATTCACTGAACCTTACTGACAAGTTGAAGGAACCGTTCCTTCAAAGATGCATAATTCAGGAACAAGCCGACTGGTTATACAGAAGGCAACAGCACAAAAGAGATCCGCAAGTATTTGAGAAAGTCACAGCTATTTAAAGTAAAACAAAAAGCACGACCAACTATAAAATACACACAAAGGAAGTGGTAGGATGGATTACGTCAGCCCTTGCCTCAATTCATAAATCCTAACCGCAAAACAAGACAAATGCTGAACTGTCTCTCTCTGGAAACCTGCTTAAAGTGAATACATGCAGTTTAAGTCTTAAAATATGCTACCGAACAGCACTCGCTGATGCATCACTTTCAACAGCCACAGGGAAAAAAAATGGTGTAATCCTAGTCAATTCTATCGTGCAGCCAGATCAAATAACATCTCAAGAACAGCCTGCCAAGCACCCAGCCTGCCAGAGTACAATAAGCACTCAAGTGCTCTGGACTCAAAACCACCTTTCGCTGCTCCCAGAGATCCTTACAAAATAGTTTAAACACTACTAAATTACAGGGTTGGGAAAAAACACATACTGTACAAATAAAAAGCTTTTAAATGTTGCTCCCACACAATTCTTAACTTGCTGTAAAGCATCTAAAATGTCTGCCTTGTGATAGTTTACTAGGCAATATAACTATTCAGAAAGGCAAGTGCCTTTAAAGAACAGAAATCTGACAAAAATGCAGAGTTGGTTGCAAGTCTGGAACTAATTGCCTACAGATTAATGGCTTTACATTGGAATAGTGTGCCTCTGTCTGTAGGGTTTTAAATCCTGTTTACTTTAACTTGGAGTTCCCAGAAGAAATGCGCTGCTAGGATGTAGAGCGTTTAGGCTCCACGGATTAGGTATTAAGACCACCAGATTTCTCAACTTTTCAGTCAAGGTTTAAACACCAGAATCAAGTTGAAGTTAAAAATAAATAAATAAATAAATAAATAAATAAATAAAGGCTCCTTGTCAACTGCTATTTGCATTCACATACAATTAAAATAAATAAATAAATAAATCCCAGATGGTTGAAAGGAGCCTATCCAGTCGCACAATGCCCCATGCAGTGCAATGCCACATGTACTCAAAGAGAGGTTTAAAACCGATTGGAAAACAGAAGCAGAGCTGGTTTCTCTCTCAGGAAACAGAAAGTGGTCGAGCAGGTCTCCTGTCACTTCATCCGAGAATGAGATTTGAGTCAACGTTATAAAAACAACTTGCGCCCAGCGCTGCGCCCAATTAGGAGGACTTAAAAGGCATTCCAAGACGCTCCTGCATCTCAGCCAGGGAAGTGAAGGGGGGGCTGGTTTCCGATCAATCAAAACAGGGGGGGGAAGAAAAAAAAAAAAACCAACCCAGCTCCAGTCCTAACCCGGTTTGCATGAAATCACTTCTCATTAAAACGCGTGCTCTGCTCCGCAACTTGGAGGTGGGGGGGGAAGATTTCAAGCGTGCAAAGCTAAGTGCGCTCTTTGGAGAGGGCGGCTGTGACCTGGACGCGCTCTGGACTCCTGCCTCGGGCCAACACAAACTATCGCATCACCCACCCAGCGCAGCCAACTTTCTCTGAAAAATGTGGACTAGCAGAGGGAGGAGGAGGAAGGGGGGGATAAATAAAAGGCATACAAGGGCAAATGTTTCCTCTGTCCAGGTGGGGTGTTTTTGTTGCTGTTGGGATTTGATGAAGCAGCCCTACGCTTTCATTCTGGGTACAGGTTGGATGGGGGGGGGTTAGTGGTGACTGCGCCCCTGCCCCCCAGCCCCGCACTCACTCACCCAGCGCGGCCGGGCGCCGCCGCCTCCCCCGCGGTCCCGGCAGCTGCTCCGGCCTGACCCCGGCGGCCCGAGCGTTTCTTCGGCAGGAGCGGGCGGCTGGCACCGCCGCAGCCCATGGAGGAGCGGAGGGAGCGGGGGGAGGAGGCGGAGAGGCACTGGGTGAACAAAAGGAGGCCCCCTCGGCTGGGCTGGGCTGGGCTGGGCTGGCAGCGGGGCGGGCCGGGTGCCCCGCGGGCGGGGCCGCGGT
>NW_005842840.1:241788-249184 GCF_000455745.1 Alligator sinensis
CCCAACAAGAGAATAAAGATCCATCTGTTCTTTTAAAATGACTCGAAAGAAATTGGTCTAATAATGCAATAAATACACGCGCCTTGTCATGTGGCTTTAAAACCAACGGGGAACTTCTCTGAATCTGGCAACTGAGCACAGACACTCGCGCACACACTTCGTGCAACAACACAGACACTGAGACACTTCATGCAGCAACAGAGATGCACAGAGAGACACTTCATGCAACAACAGCAAATCTTGCCGCTCTGGGAGATGCCAACTTTATTTGGGGCAAAACCCTTTAGGGTCTCCCCCTTCTGAATGAGATGCACAACTTGCAAGAAGTCTCTTTCTTGGCAAGGATACACAGCATCTTGTCTGTCAAGCAAATAAACAGCTACAGAGCAATATTTTAGCCTCCGTTAACCTCTTTGTCGCTGCTTTACAACTCCAAAAAGACGTTCAAGACCATGGTCCCACACAATTATATCACATCCCCATCAGGTTAAGTCTGCTCTCCCGTCTCATTTCTTCCAGATGCTGTAAGCTGGGGGGGGAGGGCTCATATCGACACGCAGGCATTGGTATGGTGCTCACCGCTCTCACATCAAAGCCTTCTGCAAAATGAAAATGTGCAACCTGAAAATTTAGAAATGCTGTGCTTGCTGAAAATAGCTCCCTAAACCACTCGCACAGCTAATGCACAAAGAAGTACAACACCCCTGCCACCCTGAAAAGCTGCTGTGAGCAATACAAATTGAAGGTGGTGCGTAGTGCAAGCTTGGCTCTGTTGCAAGATCCACTGTACATTAGCTTCTCAATTGGAGCCCATCCTAGGAGGAATGCACTGGTTGAAAATAAGCTTCATAACCAAGTGGCGTTGTGATAGCTCCACACCTGTCAGAGCTGAAATCAATCCCAAAGTCCAAGTACAAAGCAGCCACACTACATTTATCCTCACTTCACTTTTCTAATCAAATAGTGTATGGCCTGACACACAGCAGCCCATGAAAAGGAACATATTTCTCCAGTGTCCACTTAGGAAAAAGTGAACTTCCAATGACTTCAAAAAGAAAGTGTTCTCTGGCAGTAAATTAATTCAGGCTTGGCTCCGTTTACTTGAAAGACATCCTGTTTACCTGGGATTCTCAGAAGTGCCTTGGTGGTTGCTACTTCTATCCTAAGTGTACTGATTAGGAGCACAAGTCCCCCAAAAGCCTACGTGATTGGAAATCTAGTCCTTCAACTCCATGACTGACTCTACAACTTGGACTCAGTTTATATGCAAGATCTTAAAAAAGACCAGAGTAATCACCCTCCAGTGGTTTTCAGAAGATAAGAGGATTATACCATATTCCTGATTTGCAGGCACATCTAGAGTAAACCTCAGTCTTTCTGTGCCAGTCTTCCCACCTTTAAAATGGATCTAACACTAATCTGTCTTGTACACCTTGGAAATTCCTGAATGAGAGCAATTACATACATTCCAGCGATGATGTTACACACCCATGCCAAAATGTCAAGAACCAGTTGGTCAACTTTCACACCATCCTTGTGAAATAATGGCAGCAGCATCCTCATTTTATAGACAGACAAATAATAGGTACCCAAAGGTCATAAGTAACAAGAGCACCTCCACCAGCAATTCTGTTTAATTTACTAAAGAATTAATCTTTAGTAATCTTCTTTAATTAAGAAGTGCAACAATTAATTCAAAACCTGTTTGGAAACAGGTGCTCTCCATTTCCCCAAACCCCAAGGCTTATAGAGACAGGAGGTTTTCCTGAACCTGTTCTCTCATTTGGCAATAATACTTCAAGTTTTCACCAACATGGATTGTTTTTGAAACTATACAATGTAAATCATTTCAAGGCACGGGACCTGCAGAGGGGAAATACTAGACAAAAGGCACACAGAGACAAAAATAACAGTATGTCATTTAGATGCCTTAAATCAAAAAACTATTCTTGTTATTTTAGCCAAATATGTAGAAAAAGCATCCCGAGAAGAACCACCCTGCGCTGGAGTACAAAAGGTGAACTAGACTCGGCTCTAACAGCTCCATAGCCCGTAGCTTGTGGGATTCAAAGAGGGCATCGCCTATTTCCTGCCTCTGGTCTAGTACATAGTTTCCCTGCGTTGAACTGAATTTAGGGACTAAACTCCGCTCCATGGAGAACTCCAGCCCAGGTTTCACAGCACTCTCCATTTATCAAAACAACCCTGTCATGTTGAGTACCATTAACAGATAATGAAAGGAGACAACGGATGCAGTTACAAGCAAAGCACTCCGCATTCTACAGGCCTAAGCATGCAGCCAAGTGAGCTGACATCTGACTTTATTATAAGCATTATAATTAAATAGAATACTTAGTTTAAGTAACATTAAGGTTGTGACACAAACCAACAAAGCTAGCAAATTCAAAGATAAGGCTTTGACACACTGTCATTAACTCCTCCTATACGTACAAGTGTTTTCCCCGCACGCACGCACACACACACAGGGCTTTGACACAGTCATTAACTCCTCCTATTTGTACCAGTGTTTTCATGCACGCACATACACACACAAGGCTTTGACACAGTGTCATTAACTCCTCCTATTTGTACAGGTGTTTTCACACACACACACACACACACACACACACACACACAAGAAATGGAAAGCTAATCTTAACTTCAGTTTCCCACCTTTTGTTGAGTTCTGTGAGTGCTTTAACACTTTGTAGACAAGGTTCTTTGGGTAACATTTTTGTGAGTGCTTTAACGCTTTGTACACCTTACCACCGTGCTAGAGCTTGTGAAAGAGAGCACTTAAAAAGAGCAGTGATGTACAGCCTACCTTCAAAGGGCGGAAAAGACACTGTTTCCTAGACACACTATTCATAAGGCAAAGGAATAATTCATAACTTCTGCGACAGCTTTACAAAATTTGCAGAACATTAACTACAGACATACCCCAAAGCCACTAGATGTACAGGAGTGTGGCATTTAAAATTCCTTCAGAGAGAATTAGCTATCATCAGGTACGCATAAATACTTCAACCATTTAGACAAACTGCTCCAATGGAACAGTTTAAGGTCTACCAGATAAGGGTATATACTTTGGCAGCAAACTTAAAGTGAGAATCCTCAAACTGATCAGACAGATCACATGAGAGTACATTTAAAAAACAAAACAAACCCCCCCCCCCCACTAACAGATCCCAACATGATACTTAGTAGCAGGCTATACTTAATTGTCCAGAAAACACAGCTCTTTGCTTTCACAAACAGATTTAACACGCTGCCTGACTGCCGACCAGTGTGTTAAACCCATTTTCAAGAATAAACAGACACCTGATCTTGACAAATGTTTTCTAAAAGCAGGTTTAACATGATTTGTCTGGCTTACACAGGCAACAAGCACAGGGCATTAAATCCATGTTAAGCTAAACTATTTTTGAAAACAGACTTAATATGGCTCTCATAGCTTTGCGTACATCAAGTTCTTTGCCGATGGCTTTCTATTGTTGCTATCACTGTTGGTACTGCACTGGCATTGTTGCAGGTCATTTCCCTCTGCTTTTGCCAAAACTCTCTCACCAGTGCTAACACTCAATACATTCCTAGTCACAGTAACAATGGAAAATCGCTGGTTAAAAATAACAAACCTAGAGACAGCTTATGGCTAAAAATTTACACTAAAAATGACATGAGACAATGGTTAACTGCAGATTCCTCCGCAGTGGTGGAGGAAAGTGAGACGGCAGTTGATGTCAGAGCCCAACCACATTTAGCACCATAGAAAGTGTCCTAGACACTTCCTTCCATTAGAGGTCTAATACAATTCTTACAATGGCTGATGTAGAGTTTGGCTCTTCCTACCGTTGCCATAATCCTGTTGTACAAGCAAGCAATTCTTCCCCAGCTGTCAAGAATGGGTCATTTCCTTAATGTAAATAAGGCTGAGAGGAGATGGCAAAGGTCTTGCCTAAGAGCCAGGTTTGAAGAACGTACCATATTCACAGAAGTTTAGGGCTGGAAGGGACCTTGTGAGATCACTGGGTCCAGCCCCCCTGCTCTGGCCAGGAAAGACTGCTGGGGTCAAATAACCCCAGCAAGGTGTGTATCCAGGCTCCTTTTGACGATCTCCGGGGTAGGTGCCTGCACCACCCCCGCTGGGAGTCTATTGCAGAGTCTGGTCACACGAACCGTGAAGTTTTTTCTTATATCCAGTCTGAGACCTTCTTCTAGGAGTTTAACTGTTGCTCCTGGTTTTCCCCTGGGGCGCTTTGGTGAATAGCTGTTCGCCTAGCTTGAGCAGGTTTGAAGAATTTAACACACTGGAAGCAACAAGGAATCTTATCTACATTTCCATGACTGCCATTAGACCCATGCCAAGAGAACTGGAAGCAGAGAAAAAAGTAAGAGATTCCCTCTCCCCCACTAATGTCATCACAGCCAGTTTGCTGTACTGTTACACGAAAGTCCTGTTTAAACTGCAAAGTCATCTCTATGGGGACCCCAGCTGCAGCACCCATCGTTGCCCCAACATGGTGGAAACACCATTTCGTCTGATCAGCAGGGTCCCAGGCTACAGCAGAATGTGGGGCAGAGTTAACACATGATTAGAGACGTGCCTGTGGTACAAGATGGAAGGGTGTGTCAGCTGTCATCGTAAAGCAGAGACACTCCCTAAACTCAGCACACGCTATATTTGCCATTCTTTTTAATTTAATGCAGAGCAGCCAATTTTTAGATCAGACCTTTTTTAACCTCCCTAAAATTCCTAGATGGCACCTGGTGCTCTGTGCATTATGAGCTTCCACAAATGCTTTCCATTTTTATTTTTTAAAAAGCTCTCCATTATGTGGTAAAAGCTCCACAACCTCCTACCACTGATTTTTCTCCCATTTCTACTGTCTAGATCTATATCTACAGGGTGTGTGTGTGTGTTTATTTTTTTTTTTTTACTTTTGGCTTTTAAATAGGAGGAAAAACATGCCCTGCTCCCCTGTACTTTGGTTTTGAACACCAAGTTCCACCCCGCTACAAGGACTGAAACCGAGACTTAAGTGCTTGAAACTAACTATTGACTTTGACACCACTTTGATACCTAGGGAAAGGAGGCCTTACCTGACACGTCAAAATCCCAGATCCTCAAATCCTAACCTCATTTTCAGGCAATTAGACCTTTCTATTCCTGAGCGTTCCAAGTGTTCGCTTCGCCGTAACTGTCACCTGGCATTTGAAAGTGGAACATTTCATTTCCAGTGACTGTACAGTGTGTTAAATCACGCTTCGAACATTATCTCCCAATGCAAAAATGGGGAAGACGACAGGGCGCACGCACCGTCAACGTATTTTGCAATAGTGGGTGGTAATACGCTTATTAGCATTTGCCTGACAGGTAACAGCCAAAAGTGCTCGTGCCTTCAAGCTTCCTCTTGGCCCCTGACTGGCTTGCAGGAAGTACTTAAACAATAACTGATTGTACAAGCACCTAGATCAGAGGTGCAAGGGAGATTTCTTTGGCTGCAATGGGCAAGCCCAGCACCTAACTCCCATTTATATGCCCTTGAAAAGCTACCCTGTATAAAGTATGTGAGATGCCTATATGAGACTCCCTATGCCTGAAGAAGGGTGACTGTGCCCAAAAGTTTGCCATGAACTTTTTTGTTAGACCAACTGAGTAGTTGGAAAAGAGATCACATCTACCCAAATAACCTTGCCTGTGATGCCTATACAGCACCTTTGAATGCACATAGCATTTTGACATACAAAGCAAAAGAGAAAAAAAAACATTCTTCCCCAAAGAGCTTAGAGAGACCAATAAGGGAATTCACAAAGTACTAACTTTTTTTAACTGATCAGAAAGATTTCTTGCTTTGACTTAGGCTGAAACTTCACAGACAAGCTCTTGGCTATAATTGCCTCTGAAAGAGAAACAGTCCATACATTCACTTCACTTCACAAGCAGCAGCTAAAATGCAGAGTAACCAACTGTCAGGGGGCACATCTACATGTTCATGAATGCGCTTTTGTTAATGTGCATTAAATTTAGGCACCTCCATTGGGAGGTACTAGAAAAAGGCACATTAGCCTATTTTAATGCGCATTAGCAAAAACACATTTTTTGTGATACTTTCATGTGCATTAAAGCACGCATGTAGCCAAGCCCAGGGTGAGGTATGCAAATCCATGAACTAAGGCATCATAATAGTTGACCATGATAATATTGAGCCTTTAACCCCATTTGATAAGCATATATTAAAAGCAGCATGCCCTGCCTACAGTAGATTCAAGTACATTAGTCAATATATTCTAACAATCTGCTTACCCTAGACTACACCAGCCCTGGGGCCAGTTCTAGGTCCCAAACATACTGCATTATTTCAGTAATGTCACCCCATCACATGGCATTTTCCCTAAGTACTAGGAGGAACTTCCTTGGATATCTCACACATCTGTTTAGGAGACACTTAAAGATAATCTCCCTTCCTCAGGAAGTTTTTTGTGGTTTTTTTAAAAGGATAAGCACATGAAATATCTACAATATATTCTTTCTACTACAGACATCTCTATACTACCAAAAGTCAAGTCATGACTCGTGACCCTCCAAAGTGCAGGGATCTCTGTGGTGATATTCTGAGGTGTATAATTCTGCCTGCGATCTAAAGCTTGAAACAATCCTTCAAGCTTCCTAAAAAAAAAAAAAAAAAAAGCCCTAGTAAAAGAAGCAGCACATATTTTTTAAAAGTTTTCTTAAAATGGCATTTTCCACTTACAGCGCAGAAATCACTAGAGACCAGGTTGGAGATATGAAGCCACAGTTTCAAGACAATTGTACTTTGAAAGGACAAGACGCGGTTAGGAAGAGAACTCACTCAGTGAAGAGTTGTGGGGAAAATGACAAAGAGGGTCATAAGGATGAATGAGCCGAGGAACTCGGGGACTTGGCAGGATGTTCAAGATGAAATCCCTTATGTACTTAGATATCTACTAAATGTAATAAATTCAGTTGGGGGAAAATCTGACCAACTTGCTAGGAAGCAAGTAGTGAGAAAGATAACTTGAAACTCCAGCTAGACCCTCCACTTCAAGAAATCAACACACACCAGGATTGATGTAGACTTCAGCAAATACAATCATGTTTGCAAATCAGAGAATTTAACTTACTCAATATTTTCCCCTCTGGTTTGTTTCCTCTGCTCCTTGGCAACTAACACAGAAGTTAAACAGTCTTTTTCTGAGCGTGCGGGCACACTGCAAACCAAAAATATGAAAACAAAAACGAGTTGTGTCTGCTGGCTTTCGTGGTGGAGATAAAACAGAACTGCCAACCTGTTCAGCAACTTTCTGCACTAACCCACAGCCTCACTCTGAACAAGAGCACTTTTTACTTCAGAAGATATTGTTTAAAACAAACAAA
>NW_005842840.1:249199-265242 GCF_000455745.1 Alligator sinensis
TGATGAAATATTATAAAAAAAGAGGGGGGGGGGGGGGGGGGGGAGAATCAAGATAGCCAAACACAAACACAGTTTAAACAAATTTAAAGCTATGAAATGAATGGTTAGTAGAAGTGATGCATATTAGGTTGCAATCAAATAATGAACAATACTTAAGACAGTCACCACCTTCATGTCAATTCATTTTTTTTTGCAAGTATGAAACCTGGGGTTTGTCCCATTTTATTTGCTTTTTGTTGGAGGAGGGGGAAAGGAAAAGAAAGCAGCAAGGCTAATGCTTTTCTTTCAACCTTTTATCAAAGCAGTTTAAACAATGGCTGTTACCCTGATCTTCCCTCTGATTTTAACTAAAAGTAACTCTGCGAATGGAAAATATGATACCTCTATCAACAGCCTGTGGTATGTTTAAACTATTATAATGTAAAGCATGCTTATTCTCACAAGCTAAAGGAAATGACTGCCAAATGCTTCCTTTACAATCTCTCCAGAATAGGACAGATCCTTTACTGGGAGATTTTCCTGACATACAAATGTAGCAGAAAACTAAGCACACAGATATACATTAAAACTTGCTGCGGATTTATTTTCCTTTATTGAAGATGCAGAAGAGATCAGAGATGTGACTACAGCGCTCAACAGTTTTAGTGTGTTAATCACTTTTACATTCATGCACTTCAGAAAATTCAATAGACTTTTAAAAAATGACAATAACCACAGGATGTGACCAGAGCTATATTAATCTTTCCCTCAGGAGGGTCAGATAAGCACTAAAAACAGGAAGTCTACTATAATGTTGAAAAATTCTTAACAGTCTGGAACCACATGACAACCGTTCGGTTATAGATTCATGTGCAAGGGGACTAGTGAATAAAGGAGGTGCGCACACATGGAAATCATGAGCCTCAAAAATATGACGGGGAAACCCGCGGGATGTCAAAGTCTTACAAAAAGGTTACCTGGGAATGAAACTAATCTAATGTTTCTTCTTAACAGGGATGTGAAGGAGAAGCCAAGAATTTATTCCGTCCAGTTCATTTAGAAAGCTTTAAAAAATCAGGTTCACAGGAACAATGACTATTTGTGTCAAGAATTGTTACTTGCCTATTTGGGCCTGTGCCTATTTATTAATAGCTCCCTAACTGCTGCAACCAAATGCGAGACATGCTTCATCTCTTCTCCATGCTGATACTACACTGACAATCTTAAAACATCAAGAGTAAGAGACCTAGACCTTTTATTCTAGTGAAAAATGACCCTTTCCGTTTTGAAAGAGATTGCTAAGGGATTTAAAATTTAAACTGCACTGCTCAGAGTGCAACATGGATGTCCTTACGTCATGTACATTTATCTGATCAGGTTTACTGGCATTAAACCTATTTTGTTTTGAGACATAGGCAAAGGCAAACATTTACACACCAAGCAAACAATGGCGTCTTTGCCCTAACTATTCTTCAGCCATACATACAAAAGCTGAAAACAGAACTACAGGAAATGATCTGTTGCTTTTATAGTACCGATATCAGCAACCAGATCTCCTGAATAGCAATGCAGTTCAAAATTATCAAGTTTACTCACCACGTAGACCCCTCCAAAATTGTAAGTGATAAATAACTCAACACAGAAACTTAGAATGGTTTTAATTAGTAATACATACTAGACAGTCAAATTAAAACTATGGGGCATTAGAAGGTCAACTTGATTTTTTGGGATGTGAGAAAATAATACATGTAGATGGATTTATGTATTACCAGCAGATATTTTCCTCAATACCTAGCAGTAAAAGCCCCCACTCTTGTCCACACTGCACACATACTATATATACCTAGCCATTTTCCTTTAGAGTATTTTGTAAGTCAGATGTACTATGACCTCCTCTGGAATTTCAAAATAAAATCATATTGGTCTACTCTACCTCTGTTTCTCCTCTCCTGAGTAATGCAGCTGGCACAAACGGTGTAAATAAATCTAATATTTTTAGAAAGACTATGCTATTTTTCCCCAGATGCCTTCCTTTATGGCCTCTCAGAGCAAGGATTTGGCACGATACGAGTCCCCTAGTTGTCTCTTCCTGAAGGGAAGGGAAACACTGGAATCCATTGATTGATTAACGAGAACAATGGAAATGAGGTATTTTGTATGTATAACTTGCCCAGATCTGATGGGGGTTATTTCCAGCACACACAGTTATGTTCCTAACAAAATAAATTGTTGAAGACATGCTTCTTACAGTTTACACTCACACATACGGTCTTAGAATTCATAATCTCCCTAGGAAAATCCTATAGACCAGAAAACTACCCATCTTTCAAACAAAAACAGCATTCTGAGACACACATGTAAAATGCCTGCTTTTCACTATGTTCCAAAGCCATCATCATCTCTGGTGAAAGCACCCGAATACAGATGGTAATGCAGGAAAACACAAAATGAACACATGTGACTATTAAAAGGGACATTACCAAAGAACACACGTTTACTTATTAAAAAAACATCTACACGGAGGTATAAGAAAGCAAAACATTTACGGACAGTGGGAACAGACGGTATAGGGAATATAACAGATTTCACGCTTTATGCTAAAACAGGTTCCTGGCATAGCCAAAAAAAAAAAAAAAAAAAAAGGCATCTTAGTGCTTCAGAACTGCTCAAAAATACACATTTATGAGAAGTGCTGTCTTAACCAGCAGGGCTTCCTAGTAATTAGCATTCAACTACATTTATTAGTTACAGGGATGTAGGTTGTTTATTATTAATAAATTGTCATTTATTAGTTAGCCCTTCTTAAATGCAGTCGAGATGTAACACGCCACCTACTGCCATGTTCCTAAAACATCATGTTAAAGGAAGAAAAAAAAAAAACATTTCAGCGTTCAGTGCAAGTTCAAGAGTACTATAGAAACCAAGTCATGCAGAAACCTGAATTAGTGGTTTGATGGGAAGTTTTAACTATGATTTTCCTCTCAACCGCTGACAAAAGTCCCACCTAAAAGCTTCAAGTTAGTAACACAAACAAAACCACCCACATGTTTAAGCAAGAACATAGGAAGATGCTCTTCCTACTGATTTTAGCAGTTGAAAATTTTCAGTCAGCAAATGCAGTACCCACACCATGGATTCAAGCAGAAGCTAGAACAGCGCATGTAGATCTGTATGAATGTAATGAGCACATGTTTTCAAGCAGTTATAAGTCAAACTTCAAGGTATTCAATGGGTTGTATAACAGCTCCTTTTTCAGTATCATCTGAACACAATGCATAGCCTTTGATTAGGGTATTGACAGACAAACTGTTGAATTTTAATGCTAGTGTTTTGTCAATGAAAAGTATTCATGTACGCTTCACAAGTTCATTAATAATCCATTAAAAAGACCTAAATTAAAGCTTGGCAGGCAGCTTCCTCATGAAACAAAATCTGCTTCTTCTGGTTTGTAAGAACTGAATGTGCCAAGTGTGGCATATTAAGATGTGAAAACACATTTTAAAGGTTACACTTTGAAACTAATTTCAACATCTCTAATAAAGGTATCATTAAGCAGTTGCAGAACACACATGAGGGTACCTATTTCATCTCAGCTTTAAACCTGCAGTCTGTCAAGTTTCAGAAGGGCAATTTTAGTAAGCCCACAGAATTCTACTTACAATGTTGTCATAAAAAAAATCCCTGAAGGTATGTGAAGATATAGGTATATGTGAGCATGCAACAAACAGCAAGGAGGATGAGTCCCCTTCTTTTGGCGTAAAGGAAGAAAACAGGCCACAATTTCAAATAACTCGCATGTAATGCGCTATTGTGCTGCTTGCATTATCTGTGTTTAGCTTCCATAAAGAATGCTGACATGGGCACTTCAAGCAGTGATTGAAGGGTCCACAGGAAGGGGGTGCTTATAGTAATATTTTAAACTAAAAATAATCCATTTCCAGGGGAAGGTGACACTGAAAAACTGACTAAACCATAATCAAAGTTTGCATTTTCAGTCTTGATAGTAAACCCAGTTAAGAGTGGTTAAGGAACAAGATCAGAACTGCGTGCAATTTCAAGAAAGGAACATCTGTTTTACTAACAGTAGTCTCCCTCCCACATTTGCTTCAGTTGTGGTATATACACAATGGATGCCAGCCCTTCACCATTTTGCAAAACTATAAACCCTACAAAAAGGTGGGAGTGGGGAGGGTTCTCTACCCCACCTGCAAACCTAAAAGGAAATTATAAATTTTTCCAAACGTGTGGGCAGCCAGTTACACATCTGCAATGAAACTTTACAGGCAAGGCTCACCCTATGCTCTCCAACCTCAGCATGTTTCCATGCACAGTACAAATGGCAGGCGGAGCAAATCACAGAAACCAAGAAAAAATATTTTAAATTTTAATTAAAAAGTTAAATTATGCATGTCACAAGTCAATAGTCTTAGTCCTGACCAGGGCACAAATTGGCTGAGAAGAAAGAAAAAAAAAACCTCTCGCAATTCCCATGTTAAAGCAACAAACAACTACCTTCTTTCTCCCCTCAAAGGGCAAATGTTTCCTAGATCAACAAATACAATCCTTAATTTCTCCTGAGTTTGAGAAAGGTCTAAAGTGCTGCCTGCCAATCCGGTGCTGAGTGGTTCATCATTAATTCACCAGGAACATTTCAAGTTCTAATTTTTAACCTGAGCTAAAGCATAACCCTGTAACCCCAAAGCAACAGCAAACCTCAACCTACCTCACTAGTCACGATAGACGCAACTGTATGAATTGCTGGACACCAACTCTTCCCGGTGTGCTTGGGCATGGAAGGCCATTGGCACTTTGCATCATCAGGGCTCAAAATGGGAAAATAGCAATCTACATCAAACTCTCTTTGGCAATAAGCCATTTGGAAATTAAATCATACCAATCCAATAATCCCATCCCAGCCTTTCCTATTAAACCCAAGTACTTACTAGATTAAAACAGCAATTGTTTACGACTCTGGAATGATCACTTCATTAGGGAAATCAATGTGCAACCCCACCCCCAAGAACTTCCCTGTGTACCCTATACTTCCCCTATTATGGAAAATACAATAGTCAAATAACTAAGTCATGTTTTAGTATGCGGGCGCTCCAGGACTGTAGTGATCAAGTATTAATTAATTGTATTCCCATTGTAGAATACTGGCTTTTAAAGAACCAAGAAGGGGAACCATCAGAGGAACTATAGCAAATCTTACTTTCTAATCACTGTTGAGAAGCAAGGCTCAACATTTCAGCATATGGGAGTTTAACATAGAGCTAAATTGTTACGGTCTCCTGCCAAACTTCATATAGACCAAGTGTGAATTCAGTGGCCAAGCCCAAGACTGTTCTTTTACAGCAATGATAACATTTCCTCCTTCACAATTTGTGCAAAGGAAACCTCATCTTATATCTCATCAAGTTATTTCATGAGGTCATATTTGTTTAAACAAAAAAATGAAAACAAGGAGTGGGGGAATGCATTTTTTTTTTTTTTTTTTTTTACATAGACATGCTTACCTGATTCATCACTAAATCACTGCAGTCTGCATATGAAGAGTTAGTTTTGCATTACTATAGTCAGGAAATGCAAGTGGTGACGACGCAGTAAAGCTGACTCTCTAAAATTCAACTAGGAGTAAGCAGCATCTTGGCAGCTGCTTGACTTTGGGTACACAAAGATATAATAGACCCCCCCCTCAAATGAGGACCTGTAGTGCCCTAATATCCATACCAATCTGAAGATCACCTTTTGTCCCCAGCAAATCCTGTTTCTTGTTTTGGGTTTTTTTCTTATTACAAGCATAAACCAGCTTAATAGAAATTCAGCCTATTCCCTAATTCATCTGGAACTGCAGTCATTGATGATCTCTGACTTGGCGTACGTGCACACACTCTCTTACTCCTTTGGTAGCTAATAGGAAAGAGACCAACAGCAGCAGGCTCAAATTGTCCATTTTGCAACTGCTGTGGGATATACCTCTTCCCTTTCATAGGTTCATAGAGTTTAAGGCAAGAAGAGACCATTACGTAACCATCTGACCTCTCTTCAACGAGTTACCTCTGCATAGTGCCCAACAATTTCCATTTGGCTAAAGCTTGGTTCCAGAAAGACATCTGGTTTTGATTAGAAGACAAGGAATTATGAACCCACCACTTGCCTTCACAGTTTATTTCGCTGGTTAATCTCACTCTATACTGAAGGCTTGCACTGGTTGGGAGCGGATGCCAGAAAGCATCAACACCTGTCATTTCTTCCTCTGATATGTAGAGAAAGCTCTACAGTACTCAGTCGTGCTTAGTTCCTATCACTTATCACTATCCCCAGGTTCATATAGTTTGTGATCTGCATCATTTATATCAGTGATCCTAAACCAGGGTGACTGGGCCATGGGGTGCCATGCAATATCTGGACACCCAACAACGCTAACACCTACACATGATTCACAAGATAAACCCAGAGATTTCCAATAGGAATCCATGGTGTCAAGAATATTCTGACCTGTGGCCTTTCTGAGTTCTTTGCAACAGAAAATTATTTTTTCCCGTAGTCAAAAAACAAGTGAAAGCTAAAAGCTGGCAATTTGAGAGGTGCTTTGAATCTGATGGTTGCCTTGAGCCTAGAAAGGTTGAGACAACTGATTTACACACAAAAATCTCCTTTGTTGTTTTCCCCCCATTTACTCCATTTCAGATCTCTGTTCCATACAGCATACAAGGAATTACTATACATATATGGTCAGACAAATAGTCCCTCTTACATTGATACCGGGTGAGAAACCCCCATAACGGATAATTAAGGAAAAACCCGCCTACAAAAGTATCTTCATCTCTATGAACTAATGATTCATCACTGCCATTAAGTAGATACAGATCATATAAACTGCACTCAGTCTTAATTATAAGCTGTGGTAAGGAGTTACACAGGTTAGTGTTCTTTCATGGAAAGCAGTACTTGATCAGTTTTAAAATTTGTTGCCTTTCCTGTTCATTGAATGATCCCGTGTTCTCATATTCGGAGGACAGGAGTATCTATTGATGTCCTTCATACAGCTCATTTACTTGTTCATTTACTTAAGAACAGCTGTTGTAGAGACTGTAGTACTGATGATAGTATTCATGATTCTTAAAGGCCTCCATTTACAAAAAAAAACGAAGCTGCAACTCTATTTCCAAATTTATAAACTCTCTACAAAAATATTAAATCCTTTACACACATTTATACAACAGGGCTACAACCTCCACTTCAATAAAAAACTAATATTTCAAGACAAATTCACGTGTTACAGAAACCAAGGGATTTTGATGAAATATTTAGGCCCAGCTTACTGAAGAGGCGACAGTTTCCATCATCTTTTTAACACACCAGAGTAAGACAGGGCATTAGCAAGTCTAGATGTAGAAAGTGCTGCTTAGCTAAAGAAGGTACGTCTACACTTAGTACAGCAGCAACACTAGTTTATTCAGTAACGCACCAGATAAAACAGAATCTCTTTTATCCAAAAGCCTTTTCTGACCCTCCACTGAGTTCCACAACTTGACATCATGAAAATGCACTCCATGAAGTCTTAAAAACACCAGGATCTCCTTTGACCTTAAGAACCCCTATATTTAGAGACTGTTCTAAAACTTTACAATGTAATGAGATGCTTGTACAAAAACATACAGGGGGGAAAATGAATTATATGGCTCAATGCAGACGCCATCAGCTTTTGCAACAAGTTCATTTTATTCTCGTTAGCTCTGTGAACATCTTCCCTCCAGAATTGCTTTTTTTAAACCTTTCTTTGGTACATTTTAGCTTTTATTCAACTGAGTGAGTTATTTCTGTGTCCTCAGAAGTCTCCTTTAAGTAATTCACGCTGATTGCAGTGTCATCTACTGGTTGCAGACACAGCTGAAGTCAAAAGAGTTATTCATACTTCTAGATGACAATTTAGCCATTTTAGACCTACTAGATACATGCTTCCAAAACAGCAGTACTGACTGACTTTTGGTTTTAAAATGAGGATACGCTACAAGGTAATGTTTGGATTTCTATGAGGCGTTGAGTATGTTAGTCTTGGCTGTGAGGTTGCATACAGTTAATTTAGAAACAAATCAAATAAAAATAAAAAAAACAAAGGGGAAATCAAGTACACAACCAGCCCAGCAATTAACTTCAGGTTACCACCATATGGGAAGCTGTGTTGAGAAACAGGAGAGTTTGTACATAATGCGGCCATTACCTCTTCCATCATCCCCAACTATCCATCGTGTACCTAACAGGCACACTTGAGTGCTTGGTCTCTGGTCTCCCCTTGTAATGCAAGTAAGGGGAAAAATAAGAATTCCCCCCCACCAAAAAACAGTAAGAATTCATGCTAGCTTAATTTCTGGGGATAAAGGTTCAAATCCCATCTGGCAACAAGTGATGAATCAGCATCGTGATGTTTTATCTTTGATGACTAGGGATGCACCGATAGAGACTTTTTGTGCTGATACTGATGGCCAATTTCAAGGAGCTACATCAGCCAATACCGATCCGATTTCTGATATGCAACCAGGCAGCTTGGAGATCAGCATCAGGCTGGTAAGTCTGTTGTGGGGGAAGGAGCTGGCGCAAGGCACAGAACTGTGAGCGGCTCATCCAGAAGAGTCCGGGGGGAGGGGGGGTGACTCCCACCACTGTGCGTACCCTGGGAGGGCATGGGGGTTGTGTGCCCCCAGATCTGCATGCAGGGCTGGGCAGAGACTGCTGCTCTGGGCTAGGGACTGTGCTAAGCTCTTTCTGGCAGGAAACTGGGCCGGGTTGAGCTCGAGGCGGGCGGTGGTGGTGCTTGGAGAGGAGGTAAGGAGGGCTGCAGCCACCCCAACATTTGCCATAGCCCCCGCCCCCCCCTGCTAGGAAGAGCCTGGAGCTGCTCTGGCTCCAGCCCTCAGCCGTAGCCCACTTTGTCCTGTGCAGATCTGGGAGCACCTCCCCCCCGTGCCCTCCCAGGGTGCATGCAGCAGCGGGAGCAACCCCCATTCCCTGTACCCCCCCGGACAAGCCCCTTACAGCTTTGTCCCACACCCTGCCCCGCCCCAGCTGTGCAGCACCTGCCTCTGCCCCACTCCCTCCCTCCCACAGGAGCTTCAATCTGCACCCTCCGCCCCCATGCCTCTTCCCTCCTCCCACCCCTTCACCAACAACAGACTTACCAGTCAATACTACTCTCCAAGCCACCAGCTGCACTCCTGGCCGCGTGCATACTGTGTCTGTGCTCATGCATGCGGCATTTATTGGCCACATTATCGGTCACCTCAGGCAAAAACAACCAAACAATAGCTGATACTGTCAATTTCCCCTATATCAGTGCCGATCCGATATGGGACCAAAGTATTGGTGCACCTCTATTGATGACTATTCACCCACAGCCCAAAAGAAACTGCCTCATCTGTTACAATGGCAATTTCTCTTTAAAGAAAACCAAGGGGGGGGGGGGGGGGGGGAGGGAAGAGGAAGGCTGCTGGTTACGTGCGCGCGCGCACACACGCAAGTTTTCTTTCTCTTTAGAGCCATCTAATGTTATTACAGCCAAAACCATCAAACAGGATATATTTTTCTCAATGAAGAGAGACTGATGAATTCCTAGCACCTTTAAGGTTCTTTTGCGCATTTGCACAATGCTGCAAGCTCTCAGCCATTAACACTTCAGAGTACTCCGTGGCTAAAAATATTTCCGTTAAAATATCTGTAGCTTCTTACAATTTCATGGGAATATTTCTATTAGGGCAGGTATTTTTAGATGACTAAACAAACTTCAGGTTTAATCTGATCAGGCAGCATCTACTGACAGGGTTATACAGGGACACACATGCAGTATTCCATCAAGCTAGTCTAACATTACCTGCTCTTTCCATGTGGACACCAATAACAATCCATGGAGGGGGGAAATTATTTATCTTAAAGATTAAGACCCCGAACTGACAACCAGGATTTAAAAAAAAAAAAAAAAAAAAAAAGAGGTCTTGGCAGCTCTGTTTGAATCAGCATGTAGCTTAGGGCTTGGAATGAATAGACAAAGTGCCTTTCACAGCTCCCACTACAAAGAAAACAGTAATTAGTCTGCATGTTTGTCAGCTGATCTAAAGCCATAAGAAATATATTTTTTCTTGAGGAGCTTGGAAGCAGATAGTCAGTGAAATTCATTACCATTTCTAGTTTGGAATAAAACCTTTACTATTTTGCTTCTATGAATCTGCCTTAGCACATTTTGAAATGGCCTTTAAAGGTGGTTCACTGTTGATTAAACCATTTTCATGCCTTAATGAGTTTGATTCCTATTAGTTCAGACTGCACTGTGTGCATTGATTTTTGCCACAGCCAGGATCAAGAGAAGTAACAGCTTTTCAAATTAAGCAACTGCTCACAATGTTAAGTAGAAAAATATGTCTTCAACGAGAATGTGCAAGTGTCCAAAGCGCTCTTCAATGCCAAAAATGGCTAACAAACATGCCTGTTATGATTTTAACCTTAAACTTGGGTGGAAAGTCATTTCCACGCATACTGCAGACACATCAGCTCTTGTTAGTGCTGCCGATAAAAAGCTATAATGCCGAGAACAGCTCAAAATTAGAGAGAGCCCATTTTCAAGCTCTGAATTACCATCATTACACTGTTCAAATCACCACGTTGGGACTCAGCCTACCAAAATAGAAATCACAACCTGAACTGGTTTAGTAGACTACTTTTTTTTTCCCTCTTAAATGAAGCCTTTATACCAAACAAATCTATACTGTTCCTGCATTATAGCCTTTCACCAAGTTGCACAGTAAATCAAGGATTTTATTCCATAGCCTGCAGCAATTTCCCACATTTAATATCTGACAAGGGAGACAAGTTTTAATCTTCCATCAGGTTGAAACAATTACTATCCCCAGAACCTCTCTTAAGTCCGTGTTAAAAAATTACTTGTTTTATATTATCTGCTGTATATTAAGGGGAACTTTTTTTTTCCCCCCTCTGCACTGGCAACAGTCAAAACACAATACTCAAGGAAGTATTGGCACACCACTAGAGGGGGCTCAGCTCCAGCCTGACTGTGGCATAATATCCCAGAATGACTATGCTCCTTAAAGATGAAGACAGGTACCTTACCTTTTACATATACAATAAAAAAAATACTGCTAACAGGTAGCATGCATGAACAGATGGGGGCAGGGGGGGAGAACCTATATTTGCAGATGTAAAACACCCTCCACATCTTTTTATAGCCAATTTGAACCGAGATTAAGAATAATGATGTCTGTTACCTTGAAAATCACTAAGCCAAGAGATTGTTTTAGATCAACCTGAACTACCTAGTCAAAGTATCTGATCATCATATATGCTTTTTCCTTTATGTGCAGGGATATTGTAATTATAGAGTTCCACATGTAAATAGCAGTCCAACGGCAATGTCTCTTAACATGCAAGATGGCCTGTATTTACGATTCGGGAGGTGGCTGCAATGGTAAGAGCAATGGACCTGCGAGTCGGGTTGCCTGCATTCTACTCCTGAGCTGCAATCCACACCTTGTATATTCTGCCTCAGTTTATCAGCCTACAAAACAAGGTGAAATTAGTTCGTGAGACAGAACAGTTTTCCCCAAGACACTACAGCAGTGCAAGGTGGCATTACTTATGAAAAAACAAAAGGGGGGGGGAAGAGATCATGTGGGAGGGATTCATAATTGCTAAATATGATTTTCACTTAGGCAACCCAAAAGCTTTCAGCTACAAATGAGGACCCCCCAACAGTCAACCTGATGACAAAAAATGACTTTGGAGCCCAATTCCTCACAACCTAAACAATGAACGCTTTTACCCAGTTGTTGTACCTGAACTGTCTGGAATATGGATAGGACGTCTCAGACAAGGAGCAATTAGATTCTAGATAACTGGCTTATTACTTAGACCAAGACAGACACTCCGGTCTCAGACTCAGAAATGAAGATACAATTAAGTTCTGTACGGCTGTCTAGAAGATCAACTAGGGAGAGAGTATCTATGTTCTCCTTTACTTAAAAAAGTAGACAACCACAAAATAAAAATGGGAAATATTTCCAATAGGAACTCTTTTAATTAAAATTAAAAAACTTCAGCAAGAGTTTAAAAATGTTTTTCCAGGCGCACTGTCTACAGAAATAATATTTGAATTAAAACTCAAATCAAGTCTCATGGTATTAAATTTCCCCCATCCAGTTCCCTGAAATACTGTGATTTTCACCCTTTAAGATCTGTGTTAAAGTGTGGAAAACTGGACTAATGCTGCTCAATCAGCTGGCATGGATAAAAAATAAGTGTTTGAGTCTCTGGAGCTTCTGCTAATTTCAGGTTTAAGAACAAAAACACAGAACCATTCGCTACTTATGGCTCTGGAGACCTAGTTAACTCTCTCTCGTTTATACTGCTTAATGGTTTTTGGGCGGTGGAGTGGGAAGAGATTTTTATTAAACACAAAAGGATGCCTTACTGATATAGGCAAGCATCAGGAGAATGCCACTTTAACAGAAGTACATGTATATGGCAAGAACTCCATTTTTTATCATTCTCCCTGGCCTAAATCCCTTCCCCCAGTCAAAAGAAGAAATTATTGTAACCACATCCTACTAGTGCTCCAAAGCCAGAAACAATTTGGTGTGGAACCTGTTACCCCAGCTTGGATCCAACTGCCTTAAATGACAGACTCATCCTGTACTGCAAGCACTTTGCATCTGCCGTATCTCCAAACAGGAACTGTGCCTGACAAGGACAGCTATTTTATGCTTATTTTAAATGACCCCAGGAAAAAAATTATACAAAGTACTATTACACATGAGCAGAAACAAAGAAACCCGCATCTAAAACTGTTGCTGAGACGCTTATAAACGGAGGAAAATCTCTCTACATGATGTCAGAGTGTGGAGTCTGCACATTATTAGACCTTTTATTCTGAGTTATGACTAGTTGCTAGAAAAGAATGTTAAAAAGAAAGAAAAAGTCACAGCAGGTCAAAAAAATCCCCCTGTTCCTTGACTATCTTGAGACAAGATACAATGTTTTATTTCCTGTCCAGACAAAGGGGAAAGTTAGGACCATCGATCCTTTCAGGCATGTTCTACAAATGCCTGAAAAGCTAGTTCAACTATCTAAATGATTTCAGTTAGCGTGAAAACTCCAGGTAGGATGTTTAAGAGCTTATGTTTTGAAAGCCTTGTGGAGGAATCCCCCAGAGCTAAATAATTAAGATATATTGTCCAGAATAAGTCTCCAAGCCAAACCAGTGGTGTTCTTTCCAATATTCATTTTTCCACCAAAAAGAGATGCCATGTGGTGGGGGAAGGAATGCAGAACAACTTTTACACAGCAAAATGTAAGCCTTGGCTTTGTGAGGAGTATAAAACAGCTCTCGCACGTGTTGAATTACACCGCCCTCTAGAGTTTCCTTTCTTTATTGCCAGCCGCAAAGGATAAAAGCTGGCACTCGAAGGCCAATGCAATTATCCAAGAATTCACACCACGTTTGTCTGTCATTCTTGCAAGTTGCTACAATTGGTAAGATTTTATGTTAAAGCCTATAAAAGGCTATTCACCGGCACTTAGTCAAAGGTACTTTCCAGACGGCAGAAAAAGGTCCAAACTTGAAACATCACCAAAAGTACTAGACAATAAAAAACACACCTCACGAACTTCCAGCTGGGAGGAAAAACGGAAATCAGCACATTTGGAAAGGTGATTTTCACTGCCTGAAGCAGATTTCTGCAGCTCCGAACAATTATTAGCACCTTTAAGCAGGTTTTAAGCAGCTCCATGGGCATTAATCACAATCCACGTATGTTTTTTAATAAGGTACCTACAAAACGTGCTTAAAATGAAGGCTGTAATTCTATCTGTTTTCTAGGAACGATGAATCCCTTGTGTTTTGTTTTTGTGGTTTATATTGTTACCAGAATTCCAGGCTAAAATTACATGATTATGTCCAGCTGGTCTTATTAAAAAAAACAACCCCCCCCACCACATTTATATTTTTAATTTTGTAGCATCTTTGTTGGAACATGCATGTTGCCATAAACACAATTTGTGAAATTGTGACATAAAATTTAAGTTGACACAATGTCATTCTAATTTCTCTTAAAGATTCATTCTTGTCCCATTCAAAATTACAGTTTCTCTCTCTCTCTCTCAAATTGTTTGAGCCATTCCCTAAAAGTTAACTTTTTTTTCCCCCCCCCCCCAAACCAGGGAGAGGAAGTCAATTCCAGAACAAAACCGTCCCCTGGGGTTTAGCCACAAAGCCCAAGATGCACTAATCGGAGAATTGACACCATGCCTGCTCTCAGGAAGCCCATGGTCTGACACCAGAGATGCAATTCCATTTCCCTCTGTGCCTCTAAGGCCCCTGACAGATGTTATACTTAAAGTATGATTAACTGGTGTTCCCGGAGCTGGGACCCCATCAGCTGATTGGAATTGGGGGGGGGGGGGGGAGGACAGGAAGTGGCAGGGCAAAATGCCCCCCTGCCAATATGGAGCAATGGGATCTGATGCAGTACCCCGTAATTGCACCTCCTGCCATGCACACCAGGCATGGCAGGGAACATAACTGCTGGAACCCTACATCAGATCCCATCACTATATGTAGGGACCTACCGAACAAGGCAGATGCCACCTGATTTCGTGGGCAGTCCGTGGAGCTGGCAGCAGTTTTCACAGGTGGAATATGGTGGGACCCTCTACACCACTGACTGGCTGCGAGAACTGTCTGTCATATGGTCCACCCCCTAGCCACTGATTGCTGCAAGGGCTGTCCACATAGATTCATAGCTGTAGGGTCGGAAGGGACCTTGTAGATCTTCTGGTCCGACCCCCCGCCCCTCACTGCCAATTGGTGGCAAAAGGAGGGACCGTATGACAGACAGCTCTCTCAGCCAAATGGCAGTGAGGGGCAGAGGCAGCAGCCATCTTGCTGTGCCAGCAGCACCCCTTCCCTCCACCTCCCCAACAGGCTGGGCCACAGCTAGCACAAGGACTGCCAACTCCCCAGAAGTGGCCAGCATTTTACTTTTGGTAAGGTTCCCACCACACCCCCACACACCTGCCCCAGGGAGCCCACCAAAAGTGTTAAGTTTGTACTTTCTTTCTTTCTTTCTTTTTTTTTTTCCCTTTCTTTTTTTCTTTTTACAGAGCCTCCTGAAATTGCAGTTTCTGCAGTCATAAAAATGTGATTTCGGTAGGTCCCTAACTATATAGTAGGTTTTTAACTACGTAAGTGGCAAAAATGTAACGTACATGGAGTTAGGGATTTTGTTGCCTCTGCAGTATGGACACGTGTGTGTATACACGCACACTGAGCATCAGCAGTCAGCCACACACTGACCACATGCATATGCAGCTATGTTTATACATGCACTATAGATGCATACATGCATCCAAACCCTGAAAATGTAGCTGGTTATAAACGAATGACTAGTGAGTGTTAGACTCAGGAGAAAGAAAGCGTTTCTATGCTTTACCCCAAGAGCTGAGGGGTTGAGAAATTTACCCAGGATTCTAACCTGGATCTAAACCCACTTCTCCTCCTGGCCTGCTCATTTTTTCCAGGATTTAATACGACACAGCTATATGTAGCTGTATACATGTACAACCAGTGCATAACTTTTCTGCATGCGTTCAATCTATGCATGCAAGCTTCTGCATGCACACTACGACATGAGAACCAAAAACAGCCAGGTAGACAGTGAGAATACTGCAACTGAGGATGCAAAAAGGGAAATAATTACACCCTAAGCCTTTAACTGTATTTTGTTACATCAGGAAAGTGTTTAGGCCAGAGGTGGGCAAAATACGGCCCGCATCTAGCCCACTGGGCCATTCTATCTGGCCCATGGGGCCCCTAAAAAATTTAGAAAATATTCATTTGCTCTTGGCTGCAAAGATGACAGGAGCCAGAGGCAGTAGGACCTAGAGGGAGCCTCAGCAGGACCAGGCAGCCCAGCCTTGCCCCCAGCCATTTCCCTGCCCCCACACTGCTCCAGGACCACCTGACTCCTGGGAGCACGGGGCTGCATCGGTACTTGGGGGGG